>NC_069002.1:23687172-23692255 GCF_001194135.2 Octopus bimaculoides
TCCCTCATCTCCCATCCCCTCCTCCCACTTCTCCCCCCTGCCTCAATGATACTTTTTCTTGCTGTGTAACATTCTTTTCCTCTTTGTCTGTCACCAGGCCTCAACCTGCACCTCTTATGTTAATTCTCTCCATATCTCTCTCTCTCTCTCTCTCTCTCTCTCTCTCTCTCTCTCTCTTCACAATGTATAGCATGACTGAAGTATTCACCCAACCAACCAACATTTATATCAACTCTTATTAAATGGAGATGATCTGACTCACCACCAGTCTGTGGCCCAGTGCAACCAGACTGAAACCATCATCATTACCAGCATCAACATCAACAACAGAAAAATGTTTGATCTGATGAGGAAGCCTCTATGTAGACTTTAAATCTGGTAGAAATAACAGCCCCAGCTATCTCAAATTGTACCCCACTGTCATAAATAAGGACAAATACATTGGACAATGTAGTGCATGATACATGTGAAAAAGATGGGATGGTCATGGCCGGAATATCTTGATCATATTTCTGCTCAATGAGGAACAAGGGTTAAATGCCATCTCCAACATTATGCCTTCTCCCCTTCTCTCACTACCTCCACTACCACCAACACCACTACCCCAGCACTTTCATCGTAATCATCTTCACCATCACTACCAATTCTTTAACTCTGAACTCCATTCTTGCTATTCAAATGAGATGAGAATCAATTTTGTTGAGAGGAAAAAGAGTTACATTCATTCCTTTTCTTAGTTTTGTATTTTCTATTTTTCTTTATTCTATTTTTCTCTATTTTATTTTAATTTTTAATTTTTAATTTACTTCATGTAGAATAAATACTAAAACTTTAAAGGCAGATCAAGTTCTTTGAATTGAAGAGATTAGAAGAATATGATGGGCCTTTTGGAGAATAATTGTAGAATAAGGCAAAGGGAGGGGGACAGAAAGAGAGACATTTGATAATATTTTGTCTTTTGTTTCAAAAGAAATAGGCATTCAACATCGACAATTTTTCTTTTCAGCTTTTTTGATAATTTAGAAGTCGGTGGCTATAGTGTTTGAAAAGGAATTCTAAAGCTTTGAAGGCTACAAAGAAAAACAGGGGTTAGCTTTGGTAAACTTGGCAGGAAGAATATTGACTTCATACTTTTGGAGGTCTGTGGTAGTTTATAGAAGTTAGAGGATGTAGAAAATGTGCAAAACTATTGAAAATTGATAGAAAGTACTGGAAACTAGCATCTATTGAGATTACTATTGTACACATCTATTGAGATTTCTATTGTACACATACCCATACACCCCCCCACACACACATATGCTACTTTGGTATTGGTTTTTCTTCATAGATAATCTTATTAAGCTTAGATAAAGCTTAGATATTGGTGTCTAATTTTGGAAGGTTCTGTGGCACATATGAGGGAGTTCTGAAGAGTTCCTGGCTTTAAGGGTGCTGCAAAAGGCCTGGTTGGAGGTCCAACCTTTTGACTTCTTTTACAGGGTTTAGAAAAATTGAAGGACCACTGCAATAGGTGTGTGAATCTGAGAGGGGAATATGTTGAATAAAATCATAATTAACTGATCCTCCTGTATTTTCTTCTACCCAAAGCCAGGAACTTTACACTACCCCCTTGTACATAGCACATTTATATACATGGGTGCACACACAAACACACACACACACACAGTGGCTGTGTGTTAAGTAGCTTGCTTACCAATCACATGGTTCCGAGTTCAGTCCCACTGCATGGCACCTTGGGCAAGTATCTTCTCCTATAGCTTCAGGCTGACCAAAGCCTTGTGAGTGGATTTGGTAGATGGAAACTGAAAGAAGCCCGTCGTATATATCTATATATATGTGTGTGTGTGTGTGTGTGTGCGTGCATGTGTGTGTGCGTGTGTGTGTGTGTGCTCATGTGTGTTTGTGTTTGTCTCCCCACCATCGCTTGACAACCGATGCTGGTGTGTTTATGTGCCCGTAACTTAGCGGCTCGGCAAAAGAGACCAATAGAATAAGTACTAGGCTTACAAAGAATAAGTCCTGGGGTCGATTTGTTTGACAAAAGGTGGAGCCCCAGCATGGCCACAGTCAAATGACTGAAGCAAGTAAAAGAATAAAAGAATATATGTTATGATTGTTTGTTCCTTCTTGAGCCATGCCTGGCTCATAAGGGACAGTTTCCTGGTTTCATTGGCGTATAGGTTCCCCTCCTGGATGGGACGCCAGTCCATTGCAGGTGAACTACTAAATGCAGGAGGAAAGAGTGAGAGAAAGTTGTGGCAAAAGAGTCAGCAGAAGTTCGCCATTACCTTCTGCCAGACCACGTGCAGCTTAGGTGTTTCATTTATAAACACACACATTGCCCGATCTGAGATTCAAACTCACAATCCTTCAACTGCAAGTCTGCTGCTCTAACCACTAGGCCATATGCCTCCACAATACACATATATACACACTAAAATTCGTATAACTTAATATGTAACACATTGAAATGTATTTGGATGTTATAAGATCTTTAACTGTGGAGATAATCCCTGAAGAAAATTCTCCATCAAGACAAGAGTCTTGATTGTGATGATGATTCATATATATATATATATATATATATATATATCATCATCTTCATTTAACGTCCGCTTTCCATGCTAGCATGGGTTGGACGATTTGACTAAGGACTGACAAGCCAGAAGGCTGCACCAGTCTCCAATCTGATCTGGCAGAGTTTCTACAGCTGGATGCCCTTCCTAACGCCAACCACTCCGAGAGTGTAGTGGGTGCTTTTATATATAGGTGCAGGAGTGGCTGTGTGGTAAGTAGCTTGCTTACCAACCACATGATCCCTGGTTCAGTCTCACTGCATGGCACCTTTGGCAAGTGTCTTCTACTGTAGCCTCAAGCCAATCAAAGCCTTGTGAGTGGATTTGGTAGATGGAAACTGAAAAGAAGCCTGTTACACACACATACACATCTGTGTGTCTTCATGTCTGTGTTTCTTCCCACCACCACCACTTGAAACCAGTGTTAGTGTGTTTACAATCCTGTAAGTTAGCAGTTCAGCAAAATGAACCTGATAGAATAAGTATTAAGCTAAACATAAATAAATAAATAAATAAATAAATAATTACTGGAGTTGATTTGTTGAACTGGAAATTCTTCAAGCTGGTGCCCCAGCATGACCTCAGTCCAATGACTAGAACAAATAAACGAGTAAAAAAGAGTAAGGCGGTGCCCCAGCATGGTCTCAGTCCAGTGACTGAAACAAGTAAAAGATAAAATCTATGTAGATAAGTGTGTATACCTTTTGCTGAAGTAACATCAGCAAATGCCAGAGCCGTGCTTGTGAATAAAGTTCCTTGATAAATTTATTCCACTCCGAGTTACAGAACACTTCCCTGCAATCTTCCATGATAGATCTGTTTGAAACCTGCGACCAAACAGTGCTATTCTTCACAATTGCCATATAAAATCTATAAATAGAATAAACAATTCACTCGCACGTAACCAGATTTCGTACAGATGCAGACTTATCCATGGGGTTTGCTTCTCTTTTATCCTTTTACTGCAGCAAATAGTTCGAAGTTAAACATGAGTCTGACGAAAGAATCTGGGAATTGTTTAAAAACACAACATAACAAAATAAATGGAATAATTTCAGTTAATTAATTTGTCCAAATCACAACTTTTTTGAAAATGATTTCTTTATTGTAGTGGGATCTTATCCTCTTCCGAATTTGTAAGAAGAGATGGGCTGGATGGGGGAGTAGTTTGTGTGATATTGAGAATTCAATGATGTAATCATTTTCAGAACATTTATAGTTTTTTTTCCTGTTTTTTTTTCTTTTAATATTTTACTCTGTTTATTTCATCAATCACACATGACAAAATAAACAAGCAAAAGTAAACAATACAGGAAACCACAGCAAAATAATAATAATAATAATAATAATTATAATAATAATAATAGCAAGGATAATAATAGCAAAAATAAGAATAACGAAAATAACTAATAATAATAATAATAATTTGAATAATAATAATAATAATAATAATAATAGTAATAATAATAATAATAGTTGCCATGAGAATAATAATAATGATAATAATGATAATAATGATAATAATAATAATAATAATTGTCATGATAATAATAATAAAATGATAATAGTAATGATAATAGTAAAAATAAGAATAATAAAAATAACTAACAATTATAATAATAATAATAATAATAATAATAATAATAATAATAATGATAACAATGATAATAATGAAAATCAAATAAATAAATTTGAAATCAGTTGGAAGAAAGAAGGTTATTGAGGATGTGGTGGCGGTGGTGTTGGAAGAGAAGGAGGAAGTAGGGTGGTGTAATCGGTGGTGATGGTAGGGAAATTATTGGTGATATTCCTCATCAGAAGTTTATTATGCAAGATTATTCAAGCAGTGTCTTTCATTAAAACAAATGATGAAAATAAAGAAGATTTTAAAACGATGATCAAGACGCCGGCGCTTTCATTTGGAAGATAGCTATTTTTCACTTTGATAAAAATAACAAAAAAAACAAAACAAGGCAAATTTTGTTAACAACGGCAACAGCAACAACAACAACTAATTGTTACAGCTTATCAATGTGGTCAAAAATAGCTGCAACATCTACGACTATGATTACAGCATCAAGCAAACAAATGAGTTGATGGGAAACACAATAATGGAATAGGAATGATTCCAGTGAATGGACAGGCTGCGCAGGGTTTCAATTTGTGAGTAGTGCTATTCTTTTATTTGTTTCACAGTCATTTGAATGCAGCCATGCTGGGGCACCACCTTAAAGGGCTTTAGTTGAACAAATTGACCCCCAGGACTTATTCTTTGTAAGCTTAGTATTTATTCTATCGGTCTCTTATGCTGAACTGCTAAGTGATGGGGACATAAATACACAAGGAAAAGTTAAGTGATGGCAGGGGGACAAATACAGACACGCATGCATAAATATATACACATATATATGTATGTATATATATATATATATATATATATTTTCAGGTTTAAATAAAAACAATAACAAACAAAAAATTTGACATACCTACGTATATTCTTTTAT
>NC_069002.1:23692371-23702109 GCF_001194135.2 Octopus bimaculoides
ACAAATTGACCCCCAGGACTTATTCTTTGTAAGCTTAGTATTTATTCTATCGGTCTCTTATGCTGAACTGCTAAGTGATGGGGACATAAATACACAAGGAAAAGTTAAGTGATGGCAGGGGGACAAATACAGACACGCATGCATAAATATATACACATATATATGTATGTATATATATATATATATACGATAGGCTTCTTTCAGTTTCCGTCTACCAAATTCACTCACAAGTCTTTGGTTGGCCCGAGGCTTTTGTAGAAAACACTTGCTCAAGGTGCCATGCAGTGGGACGGAACCCGGAACCATGTGGTTGGGAAGCAAGCTTCTTACCACACAGCCACTCCTAAAAAAACAAAAACATGTAGTGAATAAACAAACAAACATATTCTAAATACACAGGTGAACAGGGAACACAGAAGATGACCAACTCCTTATCAATTATCAGCCAGAGAGTTGAACACAATTTAAGCCATTATTGATAAGATTGCTTCCAATCAATAATGGCTGAAATTGCATTTGACCCACTGAGGAGTTGGTGGCCTTCTGTGTTCTCTGTTCACCTGTGTATTTAGCAAATATATGTTTGTTTATTTACTACACATTGTTTTTTTTTTTTAATTATATATATTTAATTAGGTATGTTAAATTTTCCGTTTGTTGTCTTTTTATTTAATCTTGAAAATATTATTTATGTAACACATGCACTCCTTAATTTTTTGCTCGTATGTATATATATAGATATATATATATATATATATACACGACTGGCTTCTTTCAGTTTCCATCTACCAAATCTACTTGCAAGGCTTTTGTTGGCCCGAGGTTATAGTAGAGGACACTTGAACATGGTGCCACACAGTGGGACTGAACCCGGAACCATGTGGTTGGGAAGCAAGCTTCTTACCACATAGCCATACCTGCACCTTTACAATGCCAACATGTTTGGGAAAGGCATCATCATCACAACTTCGTATTATCTTCCTTACATTTGAGCTAACTTTTAATGTTGGCGTTTAACTCTGCTCTTCCTTAGACTTAAATGGATGACGTCTTTTGGTTTCTTTTATTTTTTACTTGTTTTAGTCATTTGAGTGTGCCATTCTGGAGCAAAGCCTTGAAGGGTTTAGTTGAATGAATTACTCTCTCAGTGTTTATGTTTTTTAAGCTTGGTACTTAGGGTGTTGGTCTCATTTATGAACTGCTAAG
This sequence comes from Octopus bimaculoides, assembly GCF_001194135.2. Classification (NCBI taxonomy): domain Eukaryota; kingdom Metazoa; phylum Mollusca; class Cephalopoda; order Octopoda; family Octopodidae; genus Octopus; species Octopus bimaculoides. The sequence continues at coordinate 23,693,578 of NC_069002.1, forward strand.
TCACAGAGATGTAAACAAACCAACACCATTTATCAAGCAGTAATTGGGGACAAGCATGAACACAAAGATGCATGAATACCCCCCCCCCACTCACATATATACATATATCTGTATATGTATATATATACATATACATGTATACATACATATATATGTATGTATGTATGTACAGGGTGCAGTGAATAAATTGTCGTCTAAATTATGCAAAAATGAAAATAACACCGACATTTCATTTTAACAGATATATTTACCAAAGTTACATAAAAATATCTTAAAATGGAGAACTTGACCTCAGCAAGATCTGAACCTATAAAATTAATGATTACAGGGAATACTTTGTACCTGTACACTTTTATATTCTCTGTTACCATTTGTGGCACTGCCATTTCTAGTAACTAATAATAACTTTAACCAAGAGAAATTGAACGTGCTCGGGTAAATAGAGAAAAAATTGATTTTTTAAGTATTTTAATGCTGGACGAAGAAGAAAAATTGGTTTTTTAATGAATTTTAATTGATAGCCTCAAATAAAATTTGCTGAAATTCAAATTTGTTGTATGACATCATCCAAGAACTTTCACAATCTTTCGATTCTCCAGTCTTTGTCTCTTTTGCATCTCTGATCTGTGCCTCATCTGCTAACAGACCAATTTGGTCCACAACCAAAAATCCTTTTTTCTTCTTTCCCAACCTGTTGGCTTCCTTTTATTTCTTTTCTTCTCCTCTTTTATTTCCATCACATTTCTTTCTCTTCCTTCTTGTTCTAATTCTTCTTCTTTTCTACCTTTTTCTTCTTCTCTATATACTCCTCCTCCTCCTCCTTCTCCTCCACTTTATTCTCCTCTACCCTCTCTCCTTCTCCTCTTCCTTCTTCTTGTCCTTAACATTCTGGGTTCAAATCTTGTTGAGATCATCTTTGACTTTCATCCCTCTGGGTCCCATCACATATCTACCTGCTTCACAACATTGCACATGCACCCCCCACACACCCACACACATACACATACTACACCTGGATCTGCTTAAGCTTAGCAAGCAAACTGGGATTATTGGTCCACTTGAGAATCTCTTTGTCAAGATTTTCACCCTTGCCATTTTCTGTTTGGAATGTTCCTTAATCAAGTGTTTTAACATTAAACTGGTACAGCACCCAGGTTTCAGCACCATATCTATTTGTCTATCTATCTATCTATCTATCTATCTATCTATCTATCTATCTATCTATCTATCTATCTATTTATCTATCTATCTATCTACCTGTCTGTCTATCTATCTATCTATCTATCTATCTATCTATCTATCTATCTATCTGTCTGTCTGTCTGTCTGTCTGTCTGTCTGTCTATCTGCCTCTCTCTCTCTCTCTCTCTGAAGCTTGTTTTCCAACCACATGGTTCCGAGTTCAGTCCCACTGCATAGCACCTTGGGTTAGTGTCATTTATTAATGCCTTGGGCCAATCAAAGCCTTGTGAGTGGACTTAGTAGATGGAAACTGAAAGAAGCCTGTCATATACATATATATGTTTGTGTGTTTGTGTTTGTCCCCCCACCATCACTTGACAACCAATGCTGGTGTGTTTATGTCCCCGTAACTTAGCAGTTTGGCTAAAGAAACTGATAGAATAAGTACTAGGCTTACAAAGATGTCCTGGGGTCAATTTGTTCAAATAAAGGCGATGCTCCAGTATGGCCACAGTCAAATGACTGAAACAAGTAAAAGAGTTAGGCAATGACTAGTGACTGAGACCTTTGGAGATATGCTGTGCTTGAGAAGACCCAACAAGCCAAGTAAGACTATAACCCATAGCCTATGCCAGTAGGTGTAACCAGCCCACTTATGAGTGTCCCTCATCCATCGGGTAGTAAACTTTGCTTGCAAAGACCTGTTGAGGCAAGTGAAATAAAAATCAAAATCGCTGATGTGGTCAATGACAGTTCCGCCTAATTGGCACTCATGCCAGTGAAACATTAAAAGCACCATCCAAGCGTGATTGTTGCCAGAGCCGTTGGTTGGCTCCCTTGCTAGTGGCACATAAAAACCACCATTCAAGCATGATCATTGACAGCATCACCTTACTGGCACATGTGCTGGTGGAACGTGAAAAACAACATTCAAGCATGGTCGTTGCCAGTGCCACTGGACTGACTCCCATGCAGGTAGCACATAAAAAACACCTTTTGAGCGTGGTCGTTGCCAGAACCGCCTGACTGGCCCTCGTGCTGGTAGCACGTAAAAACACCTACACTCTCGGAGTGGTTGGCGTTAGGAATGGCATCCAGCTGTAGAAACTCTGCCAGATCAGATTGGAGCCTGGTGCAGCTTTCTGGCTTACCAGACCTCAGTCAAACTGTCCAACCCATGCCAACATGGAAAGCGGATGTTAAAGGACAACGATTATGATGATATATATCAAACATGAGGATACATGGCCTAGATGTTAGGGTGTAACATTGCACTCAGAGTTGCAAGATTGTAGTTTCAATTCCTGGACAAAGTGCATCGTGTTCTTCAGTGAGCAAAACACTTTGTCTCACATTGCTCTGCAATCATTTTGACATCTGATATATGGCACACTTTGCACCTGTACAGGTAATGTCAATTTAATGGTGGGAATGAGCAAATGTGTAGTACAAGCATTTGATCATTATCAACAAATCATCCGTGCAGGTTGTTCTGCAAGAAATTGTTGAACCCTCATCTGTCGCTTGTGACAGGGGAATCGACCAGATGAACGAGTGTGCTTCCATGCATGACAGATTATCTGTGAGTTTAAAGCTTGGTAATTGCTTCCACATTAAACATCTGTTTCCTATGCAATGTGAATTCAAACATCACACCAAATGGTAGGTTAAAGTGCAGGTTTGAAGCCACATCATATAATAAGAAATGCTGAAAATGTTATTAGTATCCTTATGCCAAATACAAGGATCAGCTGAAGAGTTCATAGATCAACCAAGGTACTCTCATGGAATACGACCAAATGAGGTTTATTTTTCAGCATGCCCCACCCGCTTAGTGGTTCACACCTTCCTTTTGTTGGTGTTGCAGTGCTTGGATCCCATTGGTGAAGAAGCTTCCATCCTGTTGATCAAAAAAAAGTCATCAACAGCAGATATGACATCATCATCATCATCACTGTAATACTGGTTCCCAGCCAAGTATTTTTGCTGTTGGGAAACAGATGATAGTGAGATAGAGCCAAATCAGAAGAACAGGGAAGATGATCAACCAGCTGAAGGCCACAGTCATGTACAGCAGCCATTGAAATGAAGGAATTGTGTGCATTGACCTCATGAAACAAGACCCCTTTTGTCAGTGTCCCTGGCCATTTGGTCTTGATAGCTTTTCACAACTGCCTCAGCATGTTAGCAGAATACTCTCCGTTATTGGTCTGACCCTTTTGCATTCCAACAAACCAAAGCCATCACCTTCCTTGCTGACGAAACAACGACCTTGACCTTCTTTGGAGCAGGTGAGGAGGGGGTGTTTCTACCGCATGGATTCTCTCTTTGTCTCTGGCTCAAAATAATGAAGCCAACACCCATCCTGGATGAAAAAAACATTCAAGGAAACCAACTGGATCTGCCTCATATAATGTCAGATTTTTGCATGATGTGGCCAGCCTGGTGCACTTTTATCAGGTGCCAGAAGACGTGATACCCACAGAGGAAAAACCTTTGTCATGGCAAGTTCATTGTGCAGAATACTCTCAACTCTCTGGCAGGATAAGCTAATAGCATTGACTCTTTGATTCGTAGTCAGTCATCTGTCATCCATCACCATGTGGTGAACATGATCAATGCTTTCCTCTGTGATGATAGTTGCAGGACATCCAGACATCGAGTCATCTTCAAGATTCTCCTTTCCCCTCCTAAATTCAGCTGCCCATTTTTGCATTGATGATAAAGCTGGAGTGGTCATCCCCAAATATAGCAACCATATCAACTTGATTGTCCTTGGAGGCTAAACCATTTATCTGCATTCAGGGCCCAAATCTCACTACCATGTGGTATTGCTGTCCATATACATGCATCAGACAATCTTCCTTTCACTTGAAGAGAAAAACCTTTGATTGCCAGCAAAGGTAAAAGCTCTCTGAATTTCCTCCATTCTATTCTTATTCTAGCGATTACACTTTCCATACATCCTCCCTTACTACTAATTAGACCCCCTGGATACCAGAAGTTATCCACTACCTCTAAAGAGTCTCCAGGGCATTTGAAAGAATCATATTCCTGTGTGTCTATTGCTTTTATGACTCTTGAGCATCTTCTGCATATGAACACTATTTTCGCTGATAACTTCTGTATTATTCCATTGCACCTCTTATATGACCATAGCTTGCATTGAGTAAACTGTAAGGACTTCCTGCCTACATTTTTCCTACGTCTTTCTGAAGGGAGAAGAGTTCTATCTGTTTTCTTGCACATTAAAACCTTATCCTTTGCTATGTTAACCTTGATGCCCTTCAATTCCAGATTTTGCATCCACACCCGGAATGTCTTTTCCAGTTCTATCACTGTATAAGCAATGAAAGCAAGATCTTCAGCATATATACCCAGGGGCAGCTAGTCTTGAATTTTTCTTCTATGGCCTGGAGGACCTAGATGAAAAGGAGGGGACTAGGAACCAATACCTGATGAATGCTTACCTGTACACCAAATTCATCACTGTACTCATGGTTAAATCTCATCTTACTGGTTGAGCTTTGGTACATGCCCAGTACAGCTTTCACAAGCCACTTGTCTACTCCTAGCTTCCTTAGAGCTCACCATATTATAACACAACAGGGTACCCTATCAAACATGTTCTCCAGATCAACAAATTACAATGGCTTTTTCATTCTTCGTTAAATACTTCTCTTGCAGTTGCCTGGTTATGAAAATAGCATCGGTAGTGCTTCTTGAAAATAGTGCTGGCAGTGCTTTATACATACATACATACATACATATATAAGCATGTCTGTATACACACACACAAAATATACATATATCTCAATATATACAAAAGTATGTATATATGTATACTAATGTGTTTGTGTGTATATATACTTATATATGTGTGTATGTGTCTGTTTTATATATGTGTGTAATTAAAATTTTACCTTTTGTTTATGCATGTTTTGTTAAAGAGATGACTTGAAATGCTATGAACCAATCTAATTTCGAGTTGGTTTTATTCTTTAGCTTCAATAAAGAAATCATTATCGGACGCAAATGCTGCTTTCCTCCACCAAACATTATTATTCAATATATCCATTTATAACCACAATAACGAAACTAAGTTAATTAGCACCAATAAGACACGAACACAATCTAAGAAATCCATTTAGACACATATGCACAAAGCAATAAATACCCAAAGCATTTTCAATTAATAATGAAAACTGAAGACGCTATTTTAATAAAAAAAAAAATTGAAATAAATAAGAAATGAAAAACAGTCTCTGTCTTTCTCTGTTCTGTTTTGTTAAACCACACCTCCAATATTTCAGCTGTGTCTTCCCACTAACAGCCAACCAATCACAACCCAGTTTCTTCTATATAAGCCATCCAATCACATCACAATAGCCACCCGTTTAATCCATTCTAAAACTTGTGTATATCTTCCTCTTAACTAATCACTAACAGAAATCCATTATTCATGTATTCGCTAACTTACTTTCCAGCTCTCGAGCTGTAACCTTTCTTTAATACTTTTATGCTGAAGAAGGCTACGGCTACACTTGTGTTCAAAAGCTCTGTTAATCCTTCTCCTTTGTGCAATAAACCTTATTCTGAACCTATGCCAAACATATTGCTTCTTGTCCTTCTCTATAGTGTTGTCTTATAAATGGTTTCTGATGTGATGTCAGCATAAATCTTAGTGTTCTCTTTTGTCTTTCGTTCTTTTACTTGTTTCAGCCGTCAGACTGTGGCCATGCTGGGGCACTACCCTCAGAAACTTTTGGTCAAACTAACTGACCCCAGTATTTATGTTCTGCTTAAGCCTCGTACTTATTTTATCAGTTTTTTGCTGAACCGCTAAGTTACTGGGATGTAAACACACCAAGACCAGTTGTCAAGCAGTGGTGGGAGACAAACACACACAACAGGCTTCTTTCAGTTTCCATCTCCCAAATCTACTCACAAGGCTTTTGTTGGTCTGAGGCTATAGTAGAAGACATTTGCTCAAGATGCTATGCAGTGGGACTGAACCTGGAACCATGTGGTTTGAAAACAAGCTTCTTACCATACAGTCATGCCTGTGCTTATGTTGTATAAGATGAACATTTACCAGGTAGCCGTAGGCCTTGTTAACTCTCATACGGCCCTCATTGTTTAGTTTCAGTTCTGCTTTGATCAAAGAGATCTATAACTACAAGAATCCTGCCCCATGGCAATTTGTCTTTTGCCCAGGACCCTATAGCCCTACACTACTTTATTCAATATAATATTCATTGCTTAGATGCTAAGGTTTTATTTGAGAAAAGTATGGCTGTTATTTCTAGTAAATAGAATTACTGCATTACTACTTTCTCGTTCGGCTCAAGCTCTTTAATGGTTCTGGGGTTGGCAGAGTGTAAATTATGTGCTGGGAAGGAACTCTGAAGTAATGCAGGTATGGGGAAAGAAGGTTTGGTAACTTCTGAGACTGTGCATTGAGACAGCATAAAGGAGATGAGGGGTAGACAGACAAATGAATTGGATATGGGTTGGCAGATGATACACAGTTTTCTTAGGTAGAGAAATGAAAAGTATGTCTGTGTGTGTGTGTGTGTGTGTGTGTAAACAAATATATACCTGTGTAAGCAAATCCTTTGATCTACTTTAACACTGTATACATGGTCATTCATACTGTAACTCTGGCTGCAGTACAGTATAAATCTTAAAGATTATGATTATGTTACGCAATCTCTGAAGATTTGTTAATGTAATCTTCCTATGAGCAAATCACTTCAAAGTATGAGTCAGACTGAATTTGATTGGGCAGAATGACTATGGCTGAATACCCTTCACCTATTTCGAAGTAATTTAATATTTCCCCATCAACAGATGTACCCATCATTGAAAACTGCAAAACTGTAAATGAGTGGTACCACTTGTATGATGATGACAATCATTTGGAAGTATCATATGATATCAAAACAAGGACACACGCACATTTATGTGCACACACACACATATAACACCAGCTGCTCTGTGAAGTGGTTAGCATTAGGAAGGACATCCAGCTATAAAAACCATGCCAAAAGAGACAGTGGAGACTGGTGCAGCCCTCTGGTTTACTAGCTCCTGTCAAACCAATCAACCCATGCCAGTATGGAAGATGGATGTTAACTGATGATGCTGCTGATGATGATAGGTATGGGTGCCACTAGCTGGTACAAAGTTTGCTTGCCAACCACATGGTTGTGAGTTCCACTGTGTGAGACCTAGCCTTATGTCTTCTACTATAACCCCAGGCCAGCTGAAGCTTGTGTGAGTGGATTTGGTATTTGGTAGATAGAAAGTGAAAGAAGCTCATCACACACACACACACACACACACATATGCATACACACACATATGCATACACACACATATGCATACACACACATATGCATACACACACATATGCATACACACACAATGCATACACACACATATGCATACACACACATGCACACGTGTGTGTGCGTGTGTACATGCCTGCATCTATGTTATTGTCTCCTTTCCTTGACATTGCATGATAATTGTAAGCGAGTGTCTGTCACCATCATGCAAGGAGTGCCCTTTGTTTCCAATCTTCCATGAAAACATGTCTGGCCTTGGGGAAATATTAATTTACTTGCAAGCAGGTGAGGTTTAGCAACAGGAAGGGCATCCAGCCATAAAAAATTCACCTCAACAAATTCTATTTGCCTCATGCCGGGATGGAAAGGTGTATATTAAACAATGATGGCAATGACAATGCAACAGGCTTCTTCCAGTTTCCATCCACAAAATCCATTCACAATGACAATGAGGAATGGTAGCAGTAGTGGTGGCGGGGTGGTAGCTGTGGGGTAGTGGTGGTGGTGGTGGTGGTGGTGGTAGGTATGGCATTTCTCGTTTACAGTTATAAACGTGGTGGGTCTTGCAGTCACCATCATTGTTGTTATTGTGACTGCAACAATTGATAGTATTGTTGCTGTTGCTGTGGTAGTGTTGGTTACTAGCTGTTTGTTTGTGGTAGTCATGGTAGTGACAGTGATGGCATTGTTCTCTCATTTCGGTTATTTGTATGATCTATTCACTTTAAGGGATAATTTTATAGGGAAGATGAGTAAGTCATGATTTCTGTAATATTTCAACAAGTCCAACTTTGCATTTATAGAACTATTAATAAAAAAGTGTAAATCATTAAATTTCACTCAATTTAGATGTCTTTACATTGGAGTACAAATGAGAAATAAAAAAAAAATCGATACAAACAAAAGTAATGAAATTATTTATGTAAGTTGAAGGTATTTATATGTGTGTCAATGAAATATATATACATGAAATTCACACACACATATATATATATATA
>NC_069002.1:23703980-23708025 GCF_001194135.2 Octopus bimaculoides
TATATATATATATATATATATATATATATGGTTATATGAACAAATGAAAAGAAAGATATATTCAACGCATTTAGTAGGAGTTACATGTATTAGTTTCAAATTCTGACACAAGGCCAGCAATTTCAGAAGGGGTAAGTCGATTACATTGACCCCATTGTTTAACTGGTACTTATTTTATCAGCCCCAAAGAGATGACAAGCAAAGTCAACCCTGGAAGCCTTCGAACTCAGAACATAAAGTCGAACATTTTCCCCAGTGCACTAACAGTTTTGCTAGTTCTATGTAATAGTTTCAAATTTTGGCAGAAGGCGAGTTCGGTGAAGGGTTATAAATTGATTACATCAACCCCCAGTGTTCGACTGGTACTTAATTTATCGACCCTGAAAGAATGAAAGGCAAAGCTGATCTCAGTGGAATTTGAACTCAGAACATAAGGAGGCACAAGATGACACTAAGTATTTTGCCCAGTGTGCTAACGATTCTGCCAGCTCATCCCCTTGCTAATTACATACATTATTATTTAAAACAGTTTGATTTGGCCCAATGTGACTTAAAGCTTTTAAGCTTCTTACAGAAACCTGATAAGTTAGACACATCATCCTTATTTTTATCATCATCATGTTCTATTCTGGGTTTCACAGATGGACAAGGATCAAATGTGTCCCCGGATAGAACCATACTCCAGTATCTGCTTTGGCATGGTTTCTGCCACTAGATGTCCTTCCCTTCACAAACCACTTTACAAAGTATACTGGGTGCTTTTTCATGCCCCACCACCACCAGCACTATGAAGGTCACCATGCTGTTTGCAAGGGTATGGAAGCTGAGGAGGGATGCATCCTTATGTTAGATGGGGTTACAGCATGAGAGGAGAGGCTGGGGTAGAGCAGGTTCTTGTAGCAGAGCTACGTAGCTACTCACATTTAGGAAAGAGAGTGTGAGAATGAATTGGTGGCGTCTCCAAAGATATGTGCATGGATTTTGTGATTTTTTTATTAGGTATAGCAACACTAATAACCACTCGTTACAACTCAATGTACATTCTTGTTTAGAATTAAGTGTTCGGTGAGTACAGAATGTGATATTGATTAATGAGTGGCAAGGGAACAAGTATTACATCAAGTTCATTAGTTTCTGATTGTAAAAAGCAGTAAACTCAGGGCTATAAGCCAATGAGGCTAATGATGTAATTCCTCTTGCCTCGCCATTCTATAATTAATAGAAATGCTTAGTGGTAGTTCGCCTCTCTTTATATTCTGAGTTCAAATTCTGCCGAGGTTGACTTTGCCTTTCATCCTTTCAGGGTCGATAAATTAAGTACCAATTGCATACTGGGGTCAATGTAACCAAGTGGCCCCCTCCCCCAAAATTTCGGGCCTTGTGCCTAGAATAGAAAGGAATATTATATATATACATACTCTTGTACATACATATGCATATATGCATACACACACATTCACACACACACACACACACATACACACACACACACTCATATATGTGTGTGTCTGCGTATAGTATTCAAAACATTATTGTCTTCTTGTTTTATCTCTATCTCTCCCTGTGTGTATATATATATATATATATATATATATATATAGAGTGGTGTTCATAAGTGTTCATAACATCCAGAATAAAATCGATGTCTTAAAATATTCTTCATATCACTAATTGGTTTATAATATCTTTGTATGTCATTTATACTTTATTAATATACACAATTTCATTTCATTATTAACTTATTTATACAAGGAATAGCAATCAAAATTAACAAAATTCCAAAAATTATTGGGTGATGCATGTACAAAATTATTCATAACATTTTGTTTAATAACTTATTTTATTTAGAAATTAATTTTAAACAATAAATAAACTTTGAAAGATAAATTAATAATTATTATTAATAATTGTTTGTAAAACCTTAATATAATTGTGCTTGTGATTTGTATACACATTAATCTTATCAACAATTTTCCTTGCAATTTCAATTACTACATAAAAAACGCTGAAGCAAAATGTGACCAGTGTTGACCTAAGAAAAATTGTAGAAGCTTACACGTCTTGTGCTGGATACAGAAAGATTTCTAATGATTTTCTGTGAGAGTAAAGTTTGTAAATTCATTGTCAACATTTTTAGACTTTCACAGCCTCATCTTCAGGATGACGTGATGTTGGTGTGTGTTGCAGCGTCTTTATATTAGTCAGGGCCAATATGAATGGTGTTGACAAGTTCAGAGTGATTGGTGTTGGAGTTAACAAGTGAAAATAGGAATTTAAACTGTTTGCTTTCTGTCCATTTTGGTTTGTGTGTAATGTATGTTGCCTCAGTCTTCATTTTTAAACATATAACCACAATGCAACAATTATATCAGGCACCACATCTATTAGAAAATATGCAAACCATGCATATAGAATATACTGGGTTCAAATTCTGGCCGAAGCCCAGCATTTTTTTTTTATGGGGGTGAGGGTGGGGTCAGAAGGGGTAACTCAGTTATATTGACCCCCCCCCCCAGTACTCAACCAGTACTTATATTATCGACCCTAAAAAGATGAAAGGCAAAGTCGACCTCGGTGACATTTGAACTCAAAATGTAATGATGGACAAAATACTGCAAAGCATTTTTTGCCTGGCATGCTAACAATTCTTGCCCCGCCTTGCACATAAAATATATTATAGTAGAACAGATAAACATCAAATAGCATCATGAACCAGAACATAAAAAAAAAAAACATTTCTAAACCATAAGCTGATACTAATACTATGCTAAAAAACATCATCATCATTTAGCACCCCTTTTTCCCATGCTATCAAGAATGGACCCAAAATATTCCAGGTAACTTTTTGTGGTAGCAGCCAGCACTGGTGAGGTTACCAAGTAATAGTGAGACAAACAAGATATACATGTAAATCTGTGAAGGACAATTTGACATGAACAGATAAGGCAGAAGTCTGTAGCGAGGTCCAGTGTCTGTTTTGCTATGGTTTTTGCAACTGGATACTTTTCTTAATACCATCTACTTCACAGTGTACCAGGTAACTTTTTGTGGTAGCAGCCAACACTGGTGAGGTTACCAAGTAATAGTGAGACAAACAAGATATACATGTAAATCTGTGAAGGAATATTTTGGGTCCATTCTTGATAGCATGATGCAGTTGCAATGTTCCACATCATGCAAATGAAACCTTGATGAGAAAAGATTAGTGAACAACAAATGTTTACTCTAAAGAATTATCCTCGAAAATAAATGATTAATGGTTGAAAGGATGCTCATAGCATTATTTACAAATAGCAAAACAAAAAAAAAATTTACAAGGAAAATACAAAAACTACAGAATGGAAGTATCTACACCAGGTGCATTGAGTGTACCTGTATAAAGACACAGCAGAACCTGCTAGCATTACCATCATCCTGAAGATGGGACTGTGGAGGTCTAGAAACATTGCTGAGGAATTTAGGAACTTTAATGCTCCAAACAAACTGCAAGGCCATCATATTGAAATAGAGACAAAATCTTGATGAGATAAAAGTAGAACACACATTCAGTGTTTTACATAACATGTCAAAAATTCATTTCACATGTCTACAAATATATATGTGTGTGTGTGTGTGTGTGTGCGTGTGTGTGTGTGAGTGTATGCATGTAAGGATGTATGTATACATTCATGTCTATGTGTTTATGTCTGTTCCAATGTTGGTGTTAAAGTTTATGGCTATGTGAAACCTGGGTTGTGTCAAAGAGCAAAACTTAGTAAGTTAGGGTGTTTGTGTGTACGACTTGTGAAACTTTGAATTCACTGTCAATAAAATTATTAAAACTGTCTGACTTTGCACATCTACAGAGGCTTTTATTCAGTAAATGTACAACGTTTTTATGCTTAAAAAAATATTCTTAAACCATATACTAACATGCGTACAGACATAAAAATTTACGTGTGTGTGTGTGTGTGTGTGTGTATGTGAGTATGTGTATGTTTGTGTGTGTGCATATATATATATATATATATATATATATATATATATATATATATATATATATATA
>NC_069002.1:23708856-23710066 GCF_001194135.2 Octopus bimaculoides
TTATATATATATATATATATATATATATATATAGGTGCAGGCATGGCTGTGTGATAAGAAGTTGGCTTCTCAACCACATGGTTCTGGGTTCAATTCTGTACTGAGTTGTACATTAAGCAAGTGTCTCCTGCTATAGCTTCAGGCCAAACAAAGCCTTGTGATTGGATATGACTGGTAGAAACTGAACAAAGCCAGTCATGTACATATATATATATATATATATGTATATATATGTAAATATGAGTGTGTGTGTGTGTGTGTGTGTCCTCTACTGCCACAGGACAACTGGTGTTGGTTTGTTTATGTCCCTGTAACTTAGTAGTTTTGCAAAAAGTGACTGATAGAAAAAATACCGAGCTTAAAAATAAGTATTGTTGTTTATTTATTTAACTAAACACTTCAAGGCTGTGTTCCAATGACTGAAACAAGTAACACACACAACACACACACACACACATATATTTTATCATGTTAATCCTTACTCGTGTCTTCTCTCTCCATTATTCCATTCTCTGTCCCTTTTTCCCTCTCATCCTTTTCTGTCAAAGAGCATAAGCTTCTCTTCTTCCCAAGCATCAAACTAATACACCTGCTTGCTGTTCTCACACCTGTCTTTCTCTTTTGATTTCTGCAAATTTGAACTATACATATACATTAGTCTATGCATCTCTGCTTGGTAAACCACATGTTTCTATGTTCATTTCTATTGCACACATTTGCAAATGTCTTCCACCATAGCCTTTGGCAAATCAAAGACTTGTGAGTCATCATCAACATCATCATCAGCATCATTGTCGTCATCATTTGATGTCTATGTTCCATGCTGACATAGGTCTGATTGTTTGACAGGGTTTGATGGGTCCAAGGACGGCATCCAGCTCCAATGTCTGCCTTAACAGGGTTTCTATGGCTCGACACCCTTCCTAATGCCAACCACTTTACAGCATGGAGTGGATTTGACTAATGGAAGCTGAAAGGAAGCCCATGTGTGTGTGTGTATGAGAGAGAGAGAGAGAGAAAGTGTATGTGTCTGTATGTTTATTTACATCTGTGCTTGCTAATGTTATTCATCTAACCCATGCTGACATAGAGAAATGGACATAAAAGTGAACAAAAGATTATGTATATGCATATTATTTTCTTTTTGTTAGTGTGTGTGTATATATATATATATATATATATATATATATATATATATATATATATGTAT
>NC_069002.1:23710823-23715566 GCF_001194135.2 Octopus bimaculoides
GTGTGTATTCTATTCATTTAGAAGAGAATATATGGAAAGCTGAAAGCATAAAGTCTGCCGAGAGTTTCTGATATATAACCAGATGGAAATTATTTCTGTTCTGGTACAGATTTTCATCAGGCAAAAATCCACCTTTGCTGAAAACACTGGTTTACAAAACCAGTGTTATACATGGTCCGGAGCCAGTTGGTCAGTGGCTGCTGGTCACCATATTCGTTGTTTTGTAATCCTGCTCTTACCACGGACAAATTTCTATTGGTTAGAAATCCATATATCAACAGGAAAAAGTTCCCATGTAGCCACGTATTGGAAACTCACAGGCTTATTCTCTGAATCAATACTGGTTTGCCTCTAGATCTTGGTTGATAAGAATGCTTCCTTATTGTTTTTCATCATTTCAGAACCTGTGTGTGTGTGTGTGTGTGTCACAGTTTCGACCAAACCATCAGATGCTGATCACAGTGTGCTTCCAATTCTATCTTGATTGCTCCATTCCCTTCCATCTTGACCCAAATTGCTTAACTAAATCGTCTTCCCATCGTAATGGTAGCCTTCCAAGCAACCTTTTCTGATCTTTTGGATGTCACTGGTCAACTGCAAATGCCCACCTGTTGTCTGTGAACCTTGTGCTATCCCTATTCTGTGATCACATTCTTCACTCCACTCCATTCTCAAACTGAGTGAACGTGTGCCAGATTTGGATGCTTAAATCTCAAAAAGAGTAAGGGCAGGATGGAAGGCATTTAACTCAATAAAGGAAGGGCTTCAAACAAAGCTGGACAATGCCATATGTATGAGACTCTTCAACAGCACCATCGTACCTGTGCTTGAATGCACAAATGAATCATGGGCTACAATGAAGAGGATAGGACATTGATTGGCTACGAGGCAAAGGGCCGTGGAAAGAGCCATGCTAAGAATATCATTAAAGGAGCATATTCAAAATGAGAGATATAAATATATATACACTTGTCATCATTATCATGATTATTGTCATTTAACATCCACTTTTCCATGGTAGCATGGGTTGGATGGAATTTGATTTCTAAGTAAGGTAATGTTTCCTGTGACCAGACATGTTTTCATGGAAGATTGGAAACAAAAATCACTACTTGTATGGCAGGGAAATTTTTTTACAACTCACACACACACACACACATAGAAGATGTTTAGGTTAAGTTTGACTGTTTGCCTAAAAGAGAAAGGAAACACAATATAGCAGCTAGGTTATGGCTGGGAGATAACAGCTTCCCCAAAGTAGGCACTCTCAACTTCCACCAGGGCCTCAAGAAAACAAGCAAAACCTGGTGAGTGCATTCCACACTGTGTCCCTGGGAAAACCTCCTTGATCTTGGCCACCAGCTCAGGCTTGGTGTTGCGAGTAGAGCGGTCGATGTCTTTCTCAGTCATGCCCTACACATAATAATCCATAGGATTACAATCAAGGGAATTAGAAAGCCAGAAATTAAGTCTGGTGATGTCATAGAAATCCTCTGACAACCACTTCTGACTATTTCTGGTCGTATGGTTATGAAGCGAATCCTGCTGCCACACATGGCTTTCCAGCAACAACCCTCTCCAGCCAGAGGTTGTCCACAGTCTCCAGCAGCTCCACTTAGCTGTCTGAAATGAGTCTAAGGCCCTGGTCAAATATTTTGGGATGAATTCCAGTGTGTGGTTGGAGTCAGAAAGCCATGCCTGCTGTGTCCCTTCCTGCTGGCCACTGTTTCATATTCTCTGTTGCACCTGTCCTTGCCATGTCTTACAGCCTTTACAATCTTCACAGAGCATTCAGCAGCAGTCATGATGTTGGCATTTGCTTAGCTGGCATGAATCATCATGGTACAGGTATATGATGGCTTCCTGTCCTCCACCTCAGCTAACTTTTTCTCAGCTACATTCTTTATGCTCTCCAACACCATTGACTGTTTACCAATACATCAAGCTGTTGCTGAGAAAATGGAGACTAAAAAAATCATCAAATTTAGCCCAAACGTGATTTATTTTGATATTTCTCTCAGGCATTTCAACACAAGTAATAACACAGTTCTATATTTAAGAGATGAGGAATTATGTACGTTATTTACATTTGACAGATTTTTGTCCTCATCTTTGTTGTTAACACGTTTCGGCTGATATACCCTCCAGCCTTCATCAGGCGTCCGATGTTGTTATTATTATTATTATTATTATTATTATTATTATTATTATTATTATTATTATTCAGGTCACTGCCTGGAATCAATCTCAGAATCTTGGAGTTAGTACCCCTGCTCTTAACCACTATGCCATGTGATGAAGGCTGGAGGGTATATCAGCCGAAACGTTGAGTTAACAACAAACAAAACGAGGACAAATATCCGTTGAATGTAAATAATGTAAATAATGTACAAATAATAACCTTGTGTTAGAATTCAATACACATATGCTTCGGAAAAAAGCATTGGCTGAGTACAGAGCACAGTTTGAAAGTAAATACAGGAGAAAGGAACAGGAAATTATGCAGGGAATTTCAGTAGCCTACAGCTGTTTCTGCGATAAGATGCAGTGTACTCAGAGAAGAGTTCTTGTGCATGTAGCTTCCTCAGACCTTCAAAAATGCACTTGATTTTTTAAGCTCTGAGGATGCTATAAAGTGATGCACAAGCACTCGGCTCCTAATGCAGTATATCTTATAGCAGAAACAAATGTAAGTTACTGAAGTACATAACATAATTTTCTGTTTCTTTGTCATTTATTTCACTCCATATATATATTTATATGTGTGTATACACATACATGCACATACACAGATATATACATTTGAGGGTTCTCTGATCTTCTTACAGACTTCATACACATTCAATATCGTATACTCTCTTTCAACACGTCTATTCTCCATGCTCAATTTTTTTAAAATCTAATTATCGCTTCCAGGATTTATTTCAATATTATTTTCAAATTCTATATCAATGTTTATTTTTATGTTTTATTTTATTTTTTTTACATTACATTCTTATGTGTATTTCATAATTCCAGGATAAATATGTATGTTTTCATCTTCTATAAATTTTAAAACTGTTAGCTCTTGTGGTTGTTAACGAACTGTTAATTAGGCATATCCTATTCATCATCGTTAATAAATGAACATGACACCTTGTTGGATTTTAAAGCATTTATCACTTCAGAGTAGTATTATTATTATTATTAGTAGTAGTAGTAGTAGTAGTAGTAGTAGTAGTAGTAGCAGCAGCAGCAGCAATAGTAGCGGCGGCGGTGGTGGTGGTCATAGTAGTATGACTTCTCTGCATAAAACATATCTTGTGGTTGTGTGGTAAGAAGCTTGCTTCTCAACCATATGGCTTTGGGTTCAGTCCCGCTGCATGGCACCTTGAGCAAATGTCTTCCACTGTAGCCTCAGGCCAACCAAAGCCTTGTGAGTGGATTTGGTAAACAGAAATTGAAAGAAGCCCACCATATGTATGTGTTTATATCATCACCATCGTCATCATCATCATCATCATTTAACGTCTGCTTTCCATGCTAGCATAGGCTGGACGATTTGACTGGGGACTGGTGAACCAGATGGCTACACCAGACTCCACTCTGATCTGGTAGATTTTCTACAGCTGGATGCCTTTCCCTAACGCCAACCACTCCGAGAGTGTAGTGGGTGCTTTTTACGTGCTACCGGCACGAGGGCCAGTCCAGTGGTACTGGCAATATATATATATATATATATATATATATATATATATATATGTATATATGTGTGTGTGTCTTTATGTCTGTGTTTGTCTCCCACTACCACTTGACATCCCATAACTTAGCAGTTTGGCCAAAGAGACTGATAGAATAAGTACTAGGCTTAAAAAATAAGTCCTAGTACCGATTAACTTGACTAAAACCTTTCACAGCATTGCTCTAGCATGGCCACAATTAAATGACTGAAACAAGTAAAAGAATTAAAAAATGCACCAAGGACAACAGCAACAACAACTGAAGCAAGAAAAACAACATAAGAAGAAATTCCTACAGAAAAACAAAAACAAAAACAAAAACACTTTCTTATTTTGGTAACTCGTACCATTCCATTGATTTTGAGACTGGTTCCGGTCAATAGATTGTGGCCATGCTGGATCACTGCCTTGATAATGATGCCAACACTTACTTTCTTTTTGGTACATATTCTAATGATGTCTGTTAATGAAATCACTAAGTTTTCGAAGAATACAACCTGATGGAATGGTCAGTTTTTGGCTTTTGAATTTGCCATGGGGTAACTCAGCTGTAGTCATCATGCATCGTTATTTTCATATCCTACGTTCTGAGTTCGAATTCCGCCAAGGTCAGCTTTGCCTTTCATCCTTTCGGGGTCAATAAATTAAGTACCAGTTGCGTACTGGGGTCGATCTAATCAGCTGGCCCCTCCCCAAAAATTTTGGGCCTTGTGACGAGTAGAAAAGACTATTTTCACGTCCTACTTTTCACTTGGGTGAGATGGAATTTGTTGAGGCAGGTTATCCGTGGCTAGATGGCCTTCCTGTCACCAAACCTCACCTGTTTCCAG
Organism: Octopus bimaculoides; assembly: GCF_001194135.2. NCBI lineage: Eukaryota > Metazoa > Mollusca > Cephalopoda > Octopoda > Octopodidae > Octopus > Octopus bimaculoides. Next base: position 23,715,373 of record NC_069002.1, read on the forward strand.
GTAATATTTCCCCATGACCAGACATGCTTTCCACAGAAGACTGGAAATGAAGAATTTCACTTGTATGGTGGTGGTGGTGGTGCTTGTTTACAACAATCTTGTGTCTAAGCAAGGATACTCACACACACACACATACACACACACACACACACACGAACACACGCACATGCACTTACACATATGCACCCCCCCCC
>NC_069002.1:23717369-23726061 GCF_001194135.2 Octopus bimaculoides
TATTAAATGCAATATGAAGAGCAATCTTCAGCTGCACGAAAATGCAGAAAATTACAGTAGAATAGACATATTATAATTGTGGCAACATTTCAAATCCAAGTTGGAGAAAGAATACATAAAGAATGTATTCTTCCTCCCACTTGGATTTTTGTGTATTCTTTCTCCCACTTGGATTTGAAATGTTGCCACAATTATAATATGTCTATTCTACTGTAATTTTCTGCATTTTCGTGCAACTGAAGATTGCTCTTCATATTGCATTTAATGTAATGCTCGCATTACTTAAATAAATGGAGTAGCATGAAACGTGTGTACTGCAATCATCTTTGAAATCCACGTTGCTTATTTTGATTTTTTGATTTTATATATATATATACATATATATACACATATGTATGTACAAGGGGTGTTCATTAAAGATTTTCCCTGATCCACTTCCCAAGAACTGGGATAAATGAATCTTGGCATAATTATTAGTCCTTCTCTAAATAGCCACCACCAATGGTGACACACTTCTCCCATTGCTTTATGCAACTGTGAAGACCTTGTCTGTAGAAGTTGGTCGGTTGCGTCTGAAGCCAAGGCTTTACATCAGAAGTAAGTTCATCATCCTCTGAAAAGTGCTTCCCCTCCAAAAAAGAGTTCATGGTTGGAAAGAGGTGAAGGTCATATGGTGTGAGGTCTGGAAAGTAAGGGGGATGAGGAAGGATTTCATAGCTGCAGGAGTGTGCCTTCATCTTGGTAACATGTGCATTATGAACTGGAGCGTTGTCTTGGAGGAGGCAGACTCCTTTGGTCAGCATGCCACACCTGCCTACTTTGATGGCATCCTGCAGCGGAGTAGCATAATATCCTCCATTAATAGTCTCAGGATCACAGTGATGGACCATGTTTCATCCTGTGTGATAAGTCTGTTGAAAAAGTCCCCCTCGTTTTCTTGGGACATTGCCAAAAGAGCCTGGAAGCAATTGACTCATTCCTGCTTCAGAAAAGGTGTTAGCATCTGGGGAATCCACCGTGCAGACAACTTCCGCATGTGCAAATGGTCATGAAGGATTTTCTTCCACAGACCCTACACTTATCTCCACTTCTTGTGGTTGTAGCCAAATAGTTATGCAGCAATCCTCCAAAATGGTGGCTTCCACTTGATGGTTGGTGTTGTCATCAATGGCAGAATGTGGTTGTCCAAGAACAGGAGCAGTTTCCACTGATGTTCAAACCACATTTGAACTGGTGATACCAGTGCTTGACTACATCATATGATGGTGCATCATCACCATAAACTTCTTTCATTGCATCAAAAGTCTCTTTTGGTGTACAACCTTTCAAGTATAAGAACCTGATCACTGAACTGCATTCAACTGCCTCCATTATAACACCTTAGCCCACTTCAGCAGCCATAAAAGACAAGGAATGGCGATTTTAAAATCTCAGCAGTTACATTTTACAAATGTGTAATTCGCCATTCTTCTTCGTGTTTATATACATATCACAAACACACACAAACACATGCACACATATATATAACCCTTGAACAAGACTATCATTTTTCAATGATAGTTTAGCTGGCCAAATCTTCAAAGTCACTGTCAATAAGTTAATAAAATCTCTGTTTAAAAATAAATTTCATCTCTACAAATGTATAGGGTAACCCATCAGATTAATATAAAATTGTTTTAATATAACTGAACATAAAATCAAACAAATATGTATGTATATATGTGTGTGTGCGTATAGATACATATATATGTGTATAAATACATATATGTATATATACATGTATGTATGGATGTATGGATACCCTTGTCCTTCCAATGTCCACTTTTCCATGCTTCCTTATGTGGAACAGGGTTTATTGAAGTAGATTTCCTATGACCAGGTGTCATTCTTATCGCTAACCCTCATCGCTTTCCAAGCAAAGAAATATTTCCCCATGGCTAAGCATTTTTCTACAGAATATTGAAAATGAATGACACTACACGTATGACAGTGACACTCATTTACAAGTACCACATGATGTCAAGACAAGGAGATACAGACTCACATTCATACATACATACATAGCTTATAGATGCGAGACAGATATTCTTCATATAGAATACACTTAATAGTGCTCAAGAGATTTAGACTTGATTGGGTAAAGGAGGAAATGAAAGGATAATCAAGTTAGTCAAGTTGATATACACAAAATATTAAATACATTTACTACAAAAAATGTACATAGGTTTGCATATAAAAAGGTCTGACTTACACAGAATAGAAGTGGTTGAATAAGAGTTTTACGAGTCCAACAGCTGTTTCTGGAGGTTGGTGGTCCAAAATGATGGTTGTAAATCCAACAGCTGTTGGATTTACAACCAACATATATATACGTATGTGTGTATATGTGTGTGTATATTTGTGTGTCTGTGTTTATCCTCCCACCATCGCTTGACAACTGATGCTGGTGTGTTTACACCCCTGTAATTTGCCAGTTCGGCAAAAGAGACTGATAGAATAAGTACTTGGCTTACAAAGAATAAATTCTGGGGTCAATTTGTTCAACTAAAGGTGGTGCTCCAGCATGGCAGCAGTCAAATGATTGAAACAAATGAAAGAGTAAAAGAGTATATACATACATGTATATATATCTATAGATATGTGTGTTTTTGTGTATGTGTATGAATGTATTTTTTTATAAACTATCAAACTGTTTTGTTTTTATAAATTACATTGTTTTGGTTTTGAAACAAAATATTATTATAAACATTTACATATATGAGACAATGCCTTCTCATGAAAGGTTGTATGAAGAGTGACTGAAAACATCATAGGCTGACCAAGATACTCTCATGGAAACTGACCCAATAAAGTTTATTTTTCAACATGGTCTCCCTTGAGGCCCACATATTTGTTCCATTGGTGTTGCAGTGCTTGGATCCCATTGGTGAAGAAGCTTCCATTCTGTTGGTCAAAAAAAGTCATCAACAGCAGTTATGACATCATCATCGTCACTGTGATACTGATTCCCAGCCAAGTGTTTTGTCATGTTGGGGAAGAGATGACAGTCAGATGGGGTCAAATCAGGCCAAGGGGTGGGGGAGGATGATCTACCAGTTCAAAGCTACAATCACAAACTTCTTACCACACAACCATGCCTGCAACTATATTATCATCATCATTTAACATCCATTATCCATGCTGGCATGGGTTGGACGGTTTGACCAGGCTGGTAAGCTGAGGGGCTCCACCAGACTCAAGTCTAATTTGGCATAGCTTTCTACAACTGGATGCCCTTCTTAACACCATCAACTCTGAGAGTGTAATGGATGCCTTTACGTGCCCCACCATGGGTGCCAGTTGTGTGATACCAATATCTGCCACAATTATGATTTCACTTGGCTTGATGAGTCTTCTACTCAAGCACAGCATAATTTAAGAATCTCTTTCAGTTGTGCACCTAATGTTAAGAAAAAATTACTTATCACTCCTAAGCCAGTGACAGAGGCAGGTTGTTTATACAAGATTAGGAATGGATGCCCAGTGGACAGCCAATGCAACACTGAGGCTACAGTGTCCCAATCAAAAGTTAGCCTCAAACGGAAGCAGCACTAATACCAGTAACATCAATGCCAACACAGGGACACAAACTAAAATTTATGTTGGATCTTCTGAATCCAGATTTAAAATTCGCCTGAACAACCACAGATATTCTTTCAGGGTCCCGGAAAGACGCAACACAACAACACTCGCAACATACTTATGGTGCCGAAGGGACGATTATATGCCCTTTAACATCAAGTGGAAATTATTGGAAACTTATGGACCCTATCGTAATGGAACAAGACTGTGTAAATTGTGTTTGGTAGAAAGATTTATAATTCTCATGAACTCACACGACCCAGGAGGCTACCTTAACTCCAGGATGGAAGCCATGGGGATTTGTCCACATTTTCAGAAATTTTTACTTCAAAATTGGAAAACCTAGCTATGATATGATGATGATGATGATATATATATATATATATATATATATTTAAATATAAGAGTGCATAAAGGTTTATACACAGAGAGAAGACCCTTGACGGGACTCCTTAAATGCTAAAAAGGGCAGTTAAAGCCCAAATCACGTAGTTTGAGCTTTAACTGCCCTTTTTAGCATGTAGGGACTCCTGTCAAGGGTCTCCTCTCTATGTATAAACCTTAATACACTCTTATATTTGAAAATATGTTATGTCTTAAAACTTTTATTACACATTCTCACGGTGGTGCACCAGCATGACCGCAGCCACTTGGCTGAAACACATAAATAAATAAAAATTCTAACCACTGGTAATAAATTATTTTAATTTATGACCCTCATAAATATATATATATATATATATATATAGGCTTCTTTCAGTTTCCATCTCCCAAATCCACTCACAACACTTTGATTAGACCAAGGTTATAGAAGAAGACACTTGCCCAAGTTCCCATACCATAGGATTGAACCCAAACCCATGTGATTGGGAGGAAAACCTTTTAACCACACAGCCAAGCCTGTGTCTATATATCTAGAGATAGATAGATAGACATCGAGATAGATTGATAGACAGACAGACAGACAGATAGATAGATAAATAGATAGCTAGATGGTTAGATAGATAGATAAATAGATTGATAGATAGATAAATAGATAGCTAGATAAGTACATACACACACACACGTGCATATCGATGTGAGCTCATAGGTATAAAATAAGATGGATGTAAATAGTGAAATGCGACACCTCTGACCCCAGTATATTTCTGGTACATACTTTTATTGAACCTAATCTATTGAAATATAAAGTAAATCAATTGTCATCCACTCACTACAAGGATCAGAGTTTAGAAATGTCAAAGAACAAAAGCATTAAACGTTGCAAACTACTTGTGTTGCATTTCACCGTTTCTATCAACTCAATGGCATCTGAATAAACCTTGAGTGTTATTAATAAATATGATGACAATGATGGTGATGATAGTGGTGGTGATGCTGATGATGATGAGTGTGGCAGTGGTGTTGATGGTGTGATGATGGTGATGGCAGTGATGATGATGGTGGCGGCAGTGGTAGTGGTGGTGGTGGAGGTGATGATGGCACTGATGGTGATGATGATGATGATGATGGCGACAGTGGTGGTGGTGGAGGTGATGATGATGATGGGTGTGATGAAAAATTATAGGAAGAATAATTATAAATAAGAATGGTAATAGCGATTACTGCAGCAATAGTAATTATCAAGAACAATATGATGATGATGACAATGCTGACAATGATGACGATGATGACGATGATAATAGTGATCACAAAGGCAATGACTGCAATATGAGATAAATATAGTAAAAAAAATCATTATTTTTTCTTCATCCTTTTTTTCTCTCTCATCCTCCCCCCCCCCACCACCACCTACACTGCTCCCTTCAATGTAAAATAAAATATTGTTAGTAGCTAAATGCCAGAATCTACAAGCAGTGTTTTGATGATACAACATTAACAACATCAATAAGCTCAACAACAACAACAACAACAACAACATAAAAAAAATGAGCAATAAATTTTTTTTTTAATGAGGTGGGTTGTTTAAAACTACAAAAGGACAGAAAGCAAGTTGTCAAGAAAGAATAATGGACGGTTTATACATATATTAAGCATAAATATACATTACGTGCACGCACACACAAATTCATATTTATATATATATATGTATGAATATGTATGTGTATGTATATTTATGGAAAATGTGTGTGTGTGTGATATACGTACATCTATATATTTATATATATTAACATTATATATATATATATATATATTTATTTATATATATTAACATATATATAGAAATTTACATCTACGTATGTATGCATATGTACATGCATGTATATGTATGAAAAATGTGTGTGTATATATATATATATATATATATATATTTATATATATTTACATATATGTATGTATGCTTGTGTACATGTATGTATATGTATGAAAAATGTGTGTGTGTGTATATATATATATATGAATATACATGTATAGATATGTATATACATGTATATGTGTGTGTGTTAGAATAAGTGTGTCTGTTTATCCATTTGTATGTTAAAGGACTATTGCTATTAGGCCACTAATTTCACTGTAATTATCATATTAATAAAGAGAAAAGCTATTAAAATGATAATTACTGATGATACATTGTAATTAATTTAATTTACAAAATTAATTTTTTGTGACACCCGCACACGAGAAATAAAACTCCACCAATGTTTCTTGTGAACAAAGAACAGCAAAAATGCAAATATAACATAAAATAAAATTAATACCATAAAACAAAATAACATAAATAAAATAATAATGTCACAACAATGTTGTTGTTATTATTTTTGTTGTTACTGAGCAAAGTGGGAAATGGTTAAAGTTGGGGTGCTGTGAGTTATATTCTTGGAATTATCCCTGTTAATCTTCCGTCTGTGAGTAAATCCTCAGCATGGAATTAGCTAACAGAATGAAGCAGTTATTGCAGAAAATTTGTCTGGAGATTTAGGGTTCTTAGAGCTTTTAATCTCCATTAAATATGGCATAGGATTAATTTGGTCAGGGTTTTATAATCTTTTCTATTCTAGAAACAGGGCTTGAAATTTGGAGGGAGGTGGGTCAGTCGATTAGATCAACCCCAGTATGCAACTGGTACTTAATTTATTGACCCCGTAAAGATGAAAGGCAAAGTTGACCTTGGCATCGACCTTGGCAGAATTTGAACTCAGAGCGTAAAGACAGACAAAATACCATGAAACATTTCACCCGGCGTGCTAACATTTCTGCCAGCTCACCACCTTGATATAAATTAATATTCTTTTCTGCTCTAGGCACAAGGCCCAAAATTTTTGGTGAGGGAGCCAGTCAATTAGATCGACCTCAGTACGCAACTGGTACTGAATTTATCGACTCTGAAATGATGAAAGGCAAAGTTGACCTCAGCAGAATTTGAACTCAGAACATAAAGACAGACAAAATACCTCTAAGCCTGTTTTTGAGCTCTTTTTGCTTCTCAACCATATGATTGATGTTTGATCCCACTTCATGGCACCTTTTGGCTAACCAATGCCTTGTGTGCCATTTTTGGTTAGCAGAAACTGTGTGAAGCCCACTGTGTTGCAGTAAGTGCAGGCATGGCTGTGTGGTAAGTGGTTTGCTTCCTAACCACAGAGTTTCAGGCTTAACTCTTCAGCCTTTAAACCAGGCCATATCCAACCCAAATATTCTCTCTGATTTATGTCCAAGTGGGCCAGATCTTGCCTCTCACACCTTGCAATGTCCCTCTAAAAATAATAAACAATCATATCATTGGAATCTTGAAGCTCCAGGACAATGTATGGTTAATTCGAAACAATGGGAATGAAGGAGCTTTACTTTTGCTGACTGAATAATCTTAAGGCTGAAGGTTAAGTTCCATTGAGCAGATATAGCCCCAGGCCAACCAAAGCCTTCTGAGTGGATCTGGTTGACGGAGACTGAAAAAAACCGACCATAAGAGCAGGAGTGGCTGTGTGGTAAGAAGCTTGCTTCCCGAACACATGGTCCTCGGTTCAGTCCCACTCTGTGACATCTTGGGCAAATGTCTTCTAGTATAGCCTTGGGCTGACCAAAGCCTTGTGAGTGGATTTGGCGGACAGAAACTGAAAGAAGCCTGTCGTATATATATGTTTACATATTTATGTGTATTTCTGTGTTTGTGCCCCCATCACCACTTGACAACTGGTGTTGGTGTGTTTACGTCTCCATAACTTAGCAGTTCAGCAAAAGAGACCGATGGAATAAGTACCAGGTTTAGAAAACTAAGTACAGAGGCTGATTCCTTCTACTAGAAATTCGAGGCAGTGCTCCAGCATGACCAGTAAAGGATAAAGGATGTGTATGTGTGTGTGTGTGTGTCTTATTTTGCTATCATGTGATAGTTGTGAATGTGTGTCAATATCATAGTAGTGGTATTCTTTGCTTTGAAAACATGTCTGGCCATGAAGAAATATCCCCTGGCTTGGAAACAGGTGAGGGTTGATGACAGGAAGAGCACCCAGCAGTAGAAAATTTGCCTCAACAAATTCCTTCTGATGCATCCAAGCATGGAAAAGTGGGTGTGGGTGTTGAAACAATGATAGGATATGTTATCTTTTACTTGATTCAGTCATTCGACTGTGGCCATACTGGGGCACCACATTGAAGGGTTTAGTCAAACAGATCGTCAACCCCCAGTACTTATTTTTTCAAAGTCTGGTAATTATTCTATCAAGCACTTTTGACAAACTGTTAGCTTACATGGATGTAAACAAACCACCACTGGTCGTCAAGCAGTGGAGGGGGTGACACACACAAACACATGGATGGATGGATGGATGGCAGGCAGGCAGGCAGGCAGGCAGGCACAGTTGAAGAAATGCCCAAGGTGTCCTGCAGTGGGATTGATCTTAAAATCCACATGATTAGAAAATTGCTTCTTAATACAGATCCATTACTGGTTACTTAAGTTTATTATTATTATTTTATGTTTGACTTTTGCTTTGCATTTGTACAAGTTGGATCTAAGTCTTACCCAGAGACATCAAGAGACAACAAGTTAGAAGTTCATGTAGGTGTTATGCCTTGGGTACCGTATATTTGGATTTGTACAGTGTTGTTCTAGAGAATGTTTAAGAAACCA
>NC_069002.1:23727051-23736954 GCF_001194135.2 Octopus bimaculoides
GTTACATACTGCAGTCAGTCTAATTGAATGGCCCCCTATCACAAGATAACAATGGCACTCTTCTTTTAATTTTGACTCTATATCTTCAGGAGGAGTTACCTCAATCCTTTCTATATTAACCAAAATGAAGTAGATTGACAAATTTATCTTTTGAACCCATTGAAGATACACAAGATGGTGAAATATCGTTCACTAGATAACAATGGCACACTTCTTTTAATTTTGACTCTGTTATGATTATTATTATTATTATTTGTTTGACTTTTGCTTTGCATTTGTACAAGTTGGCTCCAAGTTTCACCCAGAATCCTCAAGAGACAAGTTAGAAGTCCATGTTGGTGTTATGCCTAGGGTGCATTATTATTATTATTATTATTATTATTATTATTATTATTATTATTATTATTATTATTATTATTAATTTATTTATTTATTGTTTTGGTTTTCCATAATCTAAATGAGGTTACTAGCAAAAGGTGACAACTTACTGTGCAGTCCAGGGAGTGCACAGAACAGAATAGGTCAAGTCGCTTCATTGTTTATTTTCAAAGAAATTGATGAGTTACTCAATAGCAACAATAGCAACAATATAAATTATTACCTCAACATTATTGTTCATATTATTATTATTATATTTTTTTGCTTCTCTGTTCTCTGTTGACAAGAGAATGTTTTATTATTTTCTCTTTTTTGTTTTATATCGTCTATGCATGTATCAACTAAGATTTACCTGATAAATTAATTACAGTGTAATATTAATTAACTGATAATTAAACCAATTAAAATGCATGATCAAAGTAAAAATGAAGCAATTAATGAAGTGTTTTACAATATTTACCATCACCAAGGTAACGAGCTGGCAGAAACGTGAAGACACTGGACAAAATGTTGCTAAGCATTTTGTCTGTTTTTATGTTCTGAGTTCAAATCCCATGAAAGTCAACTTTGCGTTTCATCTTTTCAGGATCGATAAAATAAGTACCGGTCAAATATTGGGGTGAAATGAATTGACTTACACCCACCTCTGAAATTGCTGGCCTTGTGCCAAAATTTGAAACTATTATTTACCATCACCCCTTTTGAGTACTGAATTACAGAGAATTAAATAAATAAAGCTGTTAGTGTTTTGAATTTGTCTTTTATCATTCTTCAGGAAGTGCATCAATAAAAGTACCAGTAACATACTGGGCTTAGTTCAGTAAACTATTTCTCCTCCATTACAAAAGTTAAACGGAACAAACCAATATTTTCTACATTATCAATATCTTTTAGATTATAATCTTTTGTTACTGTTCATATATTTCATTTGTTAACCCTTTGGTTGCCATATTTCTGTTGAGATGCTACGTGTTTCTTTCAATTACTTTAAATAAAACAAAGAATTTAGTAAAATAACTTAGTTATCATTCAGCTAGTGTTAAGAACATTAATTGTGACTAACGTTTGGTGGAAGATTTTAATTCAGAACTTTTGCAAACAAGACATTTGTACTACAGAGCCAGAGGTGGTTTCAGAAAGGTTGGCAATGAAAGGGTTCAGAAGGTGGAACTGGTAGAATTGTTACCAGGATGGGAAAAATGCTTAGTGGCATTTTGTCTGTACTTTTGTTCTGCATTCAAATACTGCAAAGGTCAACTTTGCCTTTCATCCTTTCGGAGTTGATAAACTAAGTACCATTTGAGTATTGGGGTTGATGTAAACAGCAGTCCTCCTCCCCCAGAATCTTATGCCTTGGGTTTATATTAGAAAGGATTATTATTAAGGCAGCATGCTGGCAGAGCCGTTAGCCTGTCACACTAGATGCTTTGCAGCATATCCATCCTCACGTTCTGAGTTCAAATGCTGCCACAGTCACCTTTGCCTTTCATCCTGTTGTGGTCAATAAAATAAGTACCAGTTATGTACTGGATTGATGTAATTGACTTAACCCCTCCCCCGAAATTGCTGGCCTTGTGCTACAATTTGAAACCAATATATTTCATGCATTCAGCATTAAGGAAAATCAAATCACACATATTCATGCAATATGAGAAGACATTAGCTCAATGACTTATAATTATGTAAATGATCTCAGTGAATAAGGGTGATAATTTCAAATATGTATAAACCTTATTAGATCTCTTCAGCTGAATATAAATTTCAACACATTTGTCAGATGCCTTTCAATATCTCTTCTGGCTCATAATGTTTCTCAGTTCAAGGTTTCCCAAGGTGAATTTTGTCCTTCATTCATTTAGGTGAGAGGCATCAGGGAAATAAATTACCGCTTCCAAATTGTTGTGTTGTGCCTAAATTAGACTCATGTATATTACAATTATTTGATACTTCTGTATACTATCATGGTAGTTGGTCTTTGAGTTGTTCCTTGTAGAGGCAATAATTCCTTACATCTGGAACCACAAAGCAGCAAATTACTATTGCTATTGCAAAGGGTTCTATAAAATAGGAGTGTCATACCAAGGAATGATTTCAAGCCATTGCACCATTTCACCTCAAATGCAGTTCAAGATTTGTAACTCCACCAAATTTCAGCTGTTACTTTCTTCATGAATCTTTATTTAAATTCTTTAGTATTTCAGCATGGCTCATGTTGGTATATATTTATTTCTTTATTGCCCACAAGGGGCTAAACATAGAGGGGACAAACAAGGTCAGACAATGGGATTAAGTCGATTACATCGACCCAGTGCATAACTGGTACTTATTTAACCGACCCTGAAAGGATGAAAAGCAAAGTTGACCTCGGCAGAATTTGAATTCAGAACATAACAGCAGACGTAATACCGCTAAGCATTTTGTCTGGCGTGCTAACAGTTCTGCCAGCTCACTGCCATCATGTTGGTATATATTTCCATCATCATCATCATCATTTAATGTCCGTTTTTCTATTCTGGCATGGGTTGAACGGTTTGTCAGGAGCTGGCTTGGCAGAAGACTGGAGCAGTCTTTACTGTCTATTTTGGCATGCTTTTTACAGCTTGAGTACCCTTCCTAATGCCAACCATCTTGCAGTGGTATATACTTGGAGGTGAATTCCTCTTTCTGATGCTACTGTTTGGAGATAGAATAGTTTTCTGAATCCTCTTTTCGAGGTTGTTGACTTTGTTGATATCATCTTAATCATTTTGTGCTTTGATTGAGTGAATAATTTTTGAGGTAAACGGTAGATTTGGAGCACAGTAGCAGCGGTCTCTGTAGGCAATTAGTGAGTATGAACAGTTTAGAAGTGAAATTAATTGGTTTTTATGAGGAAGAGAAATGACAAATGAACCGTTCCACTTTTGAACTTAATAATAATTTCTTTGGCACAAAGCCACACGGTTTTAAGCAAGCGGGTGGGGCCATAGTTAATTGAATCACTTCAACTAGATATCAATTATTTATTTGACTGACACTAAACAGGTGAAAGGAAAATTATTCCTATCAATGGTTCTAGCTGGAAATATCAAGGGAAATATAGGTTCAGGCATAGTTGCATGGTGCTCAGATGTGTGGTTTTTGAGTTCAGTCTCACTGTATGGCAGCTTGGTGTCTTCTGGAGCATTAACTTGACCAATGTCTTGTGAATGAAGTTACTGGAAGGAAACTTGCTTGAAAGGCCATTGTATTTGTGTATGGTAATATGGCTCAGATGGAATTTGTTGAGCCAGAGATGCTGGATGCTCTCCTGTCGCCAACCTTTGTTTGTTTCCAAGCAAGGTAATATTTCCCCGAGGCCAGACATGTTTTCAGAGAGGATTGAAATGAATGACATTGCTTGTATGACAGCAACATTCATTTACAAACACACACGCACATAGACACCCACCCACCCACACATATGGAGGTATGTGGCTTAGTGCTTTGGGTATTGCCCTTATAATCATAAATTTGTGGTTTCAGTTCCTGGGCCAGGTAAAGCATTGTGTTCTTGAGCAAAACCCTTCATTTCACATTCCTCCAGTCCACTCAGCTGGCAAAAATGAGTTGCATCTGCAATGGACTGGTGTCTCATCCATGGGGGAATTTACACACCACAGAACCTGGGAAAGTAACCTTGTGAACCTCTGGCTTGGGAAGGACCTTTGACCCTCTTTCTATATATAGGTGTGTGTTGTGTATGTATACACACACATACTTACTTACAATGAACTTCCTTCAGTTTCTGTCTACCAAATCCTCTCACAAGACTTTGGTCTTCCTGGAACTATAGTAGACATCTGTCCATGGTGCCACACAATGGGACTGAACCCAAAACCATTTAGTTTCCAATTGAGCTTCTTAACCACACAGCTATGCTTGCGCTTATATTAAATATTTCACATTAATATTTTTGTTGCTCCATGTTCAAATGGTCAGATTAAGGTGACTGATTGGCAGAATTGTCTGAGAGCTGGATAGAATAGCTTGTGCTATTTGTTCAGACTCTGCGTTCTGAGTTCAAATCTTTCCAAGGTCAAACATTGCCCATTATCTTTTCGGGGTGTCGACAACAAAATACCACTTCAGGCTGGTGAATTGGTGCAGCTATGAGAGGGATGGTGGTAGGCCATATAGCTTGTGGTGTTTGTTCTGGGCTTATGTTTTCTGAGTTCAAATCCTGCCTTGTCAGAATAAGCATGATATCACTTCCACTAGGAGTTGTAACCAATGACTTGTATCAGCAAGTTGATAAAACAATGGATGATTGACTATCACCACAATCATTACCACCACTAACATCTCCACCATCACCACTATTTCTACTGTTACTACCATCACCACCACTACTACTACCACTACGATTAAACCCAACAACCACTACTACCACCGCTGCCACTGCACCACCTCCTTCTCCACCAACATCATCTGTACCACCATGATGATTGCACCCTTCACCACCAACTAACCATCCAATCAACCAACCACCCACCTATCACTACCACCTCCACCACCACCACCACTGTCATTCCTACAATAGCATTTTAGAAATTATTTCCCAGCAACTGGACACTTCTCTCATTATACAGGGTCAAAAGTCTATGTCACATTCTAAGAACTCTTTTGTCATGAACTACAAATGGTAGCATGATTGAACTGATGCCATTTAAAAGCTAAAAGTGTCAAGTTTTCTTCTGTTAATTTAATTTTGATTTAATTAATTAAATTCAATTTTATTTTTTTGTCTCTTTTCAGATCCAGTAATGTCATTCACAAAACAAGAGAAGTCATTTTGCATCCTAGAATACGCTAAAACTGAATCATGGACATGTGTTCAATGCAAATTTCGTACAATGTTTACCAAGCAGGCACCAGACAGATGTTCCATTTTGAATTGGCATGCAAAATTTAAGGAGGAGGGGTGTTTGGGCTTGCCAAAGAGAACAGGACACCCCTGTGCAAAATTCATGGTGAATAGGTTTATCAGTGTCCTCCAGCTTGTATGGTGTAAATTGCAGCCATCTCCTTCAGATGCTCCAAACAGTTGTTGATGGGAGCTGGAGTTCTCGACTGGCTATTCTGATTGATTTCTGGGGCTGCACTGGAAGGCTTGCCAAACTTGTTCAACCGTATCATCTAAGTTGAGAGGCGTCCTGTTCTCTTTGCCAAGCCGAAACACCCCTCCTCCTTAAATTTTGCATGCCAATTTAAAATAGAACATCTGTCTGGTGCCTGCTTGGTAAACATTGTACAAAATTTGCATTGAACACATGTCCATGATTCAGTTTTAGCGTATTCTAGGATGCAAAATGACTTCTCTTGTTTTGTGAATGACATTACTGGATCTGAAAAGAGACAAAAAACAAAATTGAATTTAATTAATTAAATCAAAATTAAATTAACAGAAGAAAACTTGACACTTTTAGCTTTTAAATATCATCAGTTCAATCATGCTACCATTTGTAGTTCATGATAAAAGAGTTCTTAGACTTTTGAAAGACCCTGTATTCACCATTCAACCATAATAAAATTCTCCCCTAATTTCATTGATTGTTTCCAGTTTCCGGTTGATTGATAAAATTTATTAAACTTTATTATTTTTCAGGGTTGACAGTAAAGGCAGCATCTGTGACCAGAAAGGGGTTTTTCGAATCAATTGTGTTGACTGCCTCGACCGGACAAATGTTGTACAAACAGCCATTGCAAGAATCGTCATGGAAACTCAGGTAAATATATGCAACATGGGATGATGCTGTTGTTTTGTTTCTGGTGATGAGTTTGTTTGATTGGTTGTTTTTTTTTTGTTTTTGTTTTGTTGCTGTTTTATGTTTCTGAAGTGAAAATAATGGGCAAATAAATGGCTTGGTCTGAGATTCCTTGCTGAAATGAAAATGATTCCATTATGGAATTGTCAGGATAGACATTTTAGAAACTAGTTCTATAGGTTATGTTTTTATATTACATTCACCTTTGGCATAATTTGTAACATTGTCTGACACACTCACACACACACGCGCGCACACGCACACACATATACACTTGTCCATGTGTATACGTTTATATTAATATTTGTGTGTTTGTAAATATGTATATCATCATCATCAATATTTAATGTCTCTTTTTCCATGTTGTTTTGCTTGTTCATCTCTTTATATATATATATATATATATATATATATATATATATATGCGATGATTTGATAAGTGGTGCTGAGTTTTACACTTTTGTAAATAATAATAATAATATTTCATAAGCTTAAAGCTTATAAGTGATCACCATGTGTTGACTAAAGAAAGTATTGACTAAGGAAAATACACAGTGATCATTTATAAGCTTTAAGCTTATGAAATATTATTAATATATATATTTATATGTGTGTGTGTGTGTGTGAATAAATGTGAATATACACACACACACACATATGTAAAATCACAACGTCATCATTTTAATGTCATCTTTTCTGTGCTTGCATTGATCAAAGGAGATTGCTAAAGGCAGGTACATATGCATGTGTATCTGTGTGTGTGTGTATATATATACATATATATATATGGTTGAGATGAAATTTGTTGAGGCACATGCATACAGGTATATGTATGCAATGTGTGTGTGTATGCATGCATGCATGTGTGTGTGTGTGTGTGTTTTTGCAAAGTTCAGTAACATTTGGGTAAAAGTATCATAGCATACTATACAAAGCTCATTCACAGGTATTGGCTACCACGTGTTATCATGCAGTGTGTATATTCCTGTCACTTGGATATACATCTGAAATTCCATATTATCTTTTGAGTTTATAGAAAGGGACAAAGATGACAAAATGGATTGAGCAAATCCTTTCTTTCATAGCGACATTTTTTGTAGTGATATGAGCGTCAGTTACAAAGCTCATTGGCTGACCAATATACTCTCATGGAATATGACCGAATGGAGTTTATTTTTCAACATAGTCCTCCTTGTGATCCACACATTTCTCAAATTGGTGCTGTAGTGCCTGGATCTCATTGCTTAAGAAGTTTTCATCTTGTTGGCCAAAAACAGTCATCAGCAAAAGATATGATGTCATCATTACTACAATATTGATTCCCAGCCAAATGTTTTGATGTTCAGGAACAGGTGATAGTGAGATGGGGCCAAAACAGGGGAATAGTGAGGCCGATCAACCAGTTCAATGCCACAGTCATGCACAGCAGCCTTTGAAACCAAAGACTTGTGTGCTGGAGCATCATCCTGATGAAACAAGACCCCTTTCATCAGTTTCCTTGGCATTTGGTCTTGATAACCTGTTGAAACTGCCTCAGCAAGTTGACATAAATAGTGAGAACCTTTTGAAGATAGCCAATAAACACAATGCCTTTTGCATCCCAAATTCCTGGGGCCATCACCTTCCCTGGAATGACATGGGCCATTTTTGGAGTAGGTAAGGAAAGATGTTTCCACTGCATGGATGGTCACTTTGTCTTTGACTCAAAATGATGAATCCAATACTCATCCGGGGTTAGGAAACGTTTAAGAAAACCAGCTGGATCTGCCTGAAACAATGTCAGAGTTTGCCATGACATGATCGGCCTGGAGCACTTTTGATCAGGTGTCAAATGACATGGCACCAACAGAGCAGAAACCTTTGTCATGTTCATTGTGCAGAATATTCTCAACTCTCTCACAGGATATACTAATAAAATAGGATATTTTGGTTTATAGTCAATCATTTGTCATCCATCAGCATGTGGTGAACACAATCAATGTTTTTCTTGGTGGAGGCAATTGCAGAAGAACTAGATGTTGGGTCATCTTCATCTCCTAAATTCAGCTGCCCCCACTATTGAATAAAGCTGGATCATCATCCCCTAATGTTGCAACCATATCAGCATGAATATCATTGGGTGCTAAGCCCTTTTCCTGCCGGTATTAGATAACACCACAATGCCGAATTCCATGAGTTTTCAAGAGAAGTAGGTATTTGTTTCTTCTAAAGCCTTCTTTGAACAGCAGTCAGATCTCAGTTTAGATGGAAAAAAAAACAATGCAGTTATTAATGAGGTGACCGAAATTAAAACATGCAAAATTTCACACCTCTAGCACCACTCCTTCATAGTCAGCATATGAACTTTTCAGCCCTCCGTTGAATGTCATTCAATCCATTTTCTCTTATTCTTCTCTTTTTGGCACACACCACTACTACTACTACTACTACTACTACTACTACTTTTTTCATCATCTTCATCATTTAATGTCCATTTTCCATGCTGGCATGCATTGGATGGCTTGACAGAGACTAGCAAGGCTAGAGGCTACCTTAGGTACCATAATCTGCTTCAATGGCTGGATACCCTTCCTAACATCAACCAATTTACAGAGTGTGATGGGTACTTTTTACATGGCACCAGCACCCACACCAATGCTTATTACATGGCACCTCGGGTTTTGGCTCTCCATTCTGTTGTGGTGGGCAGGTCTTTTTGAATACAACAATGCACCACATATCTTGGTCCTTTGTCATCTCTTTCATAAGGTTCAATGTTTTGAGATTGGCGTTCACTACTTTATCCCATACCTTCTTGGTCTCCTTCTTCCTCACCTGACCCAACACATTCCTGTCTCACCATTGCAAGTGTGGAAAAGTAAGCCTTAAAATGGTAATGATGGTTGGAATTATGGTAATGGTGATGATGATATATATATGTATACGTATATGTGTATGTATGTGTATAATAGGTTGAGGACAAAGTTTGGGTGCCGTGTTAAAATAATGATTTTTTTATGCAAGAATTTATTTAAAAACAACAAATAAGGACCATTATTTTCTAGGACCTTCTACCAACGATCTGCAAGCTTTCAGATTTGGTCAAAATACCAATCCTTCGGCTTTGAATTGAAAAATTCTTGACAGGCTTCTTCAACTTTATCGAATGACTCAAATCGGTGACCTTTCATAAAGTGCTGCACTGATCAGAAGTGACCGTAGCAACGTCTGGACTGTAGGGTGGATGTGGCAGAACTTCCACACCGTCCAATTCTTCAATCTTGTTGCTGGTTTTTCTGGCAGTTTGTGGCTTTGCATTGTCTTGTTGAAATAAAGTGCGTTTTCGATGAACACAGTGAGTTATCATCATCATCACCATCATCGTTTAATGTCCACTTTCCATGCTAGCATGGGTTGGACGATTTGACTGAGGACTGGTGAACCAGATAGCTACATCAGGCTCCAATCTGATTTGGCAGAGTTTCTACAGCTGGATACCCTTCCTAACTCCAACCACTCCGAGAGTGTAGTGGGTGCTTTTACGTGCCACCAGCACGGAGGCCAGTCAGGCGTTACTGGCAATGGCCACACTCAAAATGAGTCATCATTGAATATGACATAAACTGAATGAACAAACACACCACTAAAATATATTAAAAAAAGCATTATTTTAACACGGTACACAAACTTTTTCCTCAACCTAATATATATATATATATATATATATATATATATATATATATATATATATATATATATA
>NC_069002.1:23737456-23737787 GCF_001194135.2 Octopus bimaculoides
ATATATATATATATATACTCTTTTACTTGTTTCAGTCATTTGACTGTGGCCATGCTGGAGGACTGCCTTTGTTGAGCAAATTGACCCCAGGACTTATTCTTTGTAAGCCTAGTACTTATTCTATTGGTTTCTTTGGCCGAACTGCAAAGTAACGGGGACGTAAACACACCAGCATCAGTTGTCAAACGATGTTGGGGAAACAAACACAGACACACAAACATATACAAACACACACATATATATATACATATACATACGATGGGCTTCTTTCAGTTTCCGTCTTTCAAATCCACTCACAAGGCTTTGGTCGGCCTGAGGCTATAGTAGAAGA
>NC_069002.1:23737853-23739458 GCF_001194135.2 Octopus bimaculoides
ATATATATATATATATATATATATATATATATATATATACTTCTGAGAATAAAAAATAAATTTTTCTTTCAGTTTCCAAAGTAAAGAAAGGCACACACATACACAAACTCATATAAAGAAAACAAAAAAACTAGTAAGGAAACTTCCTTAAAAGTCACTTGATAAAGTATAATTTTGGCATCCATTCAGCAATGACTAATATTTTGTTGATATTAGCTTTGATACCATTTTCTCAATAAGCAAATTGTATGTGTATGTGCATTTGTAGGCCTGTGTCTGTGTATGGACACATATTTGTGTATGTATGTGTGTGTCCATTCCTCTGCTGTGTAATGGCATGTTTCATTTACTTGGTCAGAAGATGCATGGATGAATAAACTCTTGCCAAAGTATTTATCGTTATTTTCCAGTCTAAACTAAGAGTGAAGCTGATCTGCAACACCAGACTCAAATGTCTGAGAGTATTTTGTTTTAGCTATTTTCAATGTCAACTTTATGGTGAATTCTTTCACCATTAATAAAATAAGGACCAGTAATTTTGTGAAAATTGATCAAATTATCTCTACCACTCACTCCTAAATTTGTGACCTTGTGGTGGCAATGTGCCCTCGTAAGAAATTACTATCATTACTATTATCATTATCATTATTATTATCATTATTATTATTATTATTATTATTAATAATAATAATAATAATGATAATATATTAAGGCAGCGAGCTGCCAGAATTGTTAGTATGCCCGGTGAAATGCTTAGTTGTATTTCTTATGTTGCTATGTTCTGAGTTCAAATTCTGCCAAGGTTGACTTTGCCTTTCATCCTTTTGGGGTTGATAAATACTGTAATGAACTAGTCACCTCCCCCAAATTTCAGGTCTTGTGCCTCAAGTAGAAAGGATTATTATTATTATTATTATTATTATCATTATTATTATTATTATTATTATTATTATTATTATTATTGTCATTATTATAATTATTATTATCAAGTAATGCAGTGAGCTAGCAGAATTGTGAGCATGCAGGGAAAAATTTTATGTTCTGAGTTCAAATTCTGCCGAGGTCAACTTTACCTTTCATCCTTTTGGGGGTCAATAAATTAAGTACCAGTTGAATACTGGGGTCGATATAATCGAGTTACCCCCTCCTCCAAGTTTCACGCCTTGTACCTATAGTAAAAAGGATTATTATTATTATTGTTCAGTAGTTTTATTTGTATAATGTGCTTTCACTTCACTACCGAGCGCAGCTCTGTGTGCCTTAGGTATGTGCTGTGGTTTGCTGTGATGCTCTTATGGTTACTGTATTGAAAGTGTTTTGCGTAGGATGTGTGCAGTGCCCAGTAGTGCAATTTTCTGTATGTTATATATATTTGTAAGTCCTGGTGTTTTTGTTATGTATTTGTCTGAATATTTTTTTATTATACCTAAGGCACCTACTATGATAGGAATTGTTTCTGTTTTTAGATTCCACATTTGAGTTACCTCTATTTCCAGGTCTTTGTATTTTGAAAGTTTTTCCATTTCTTTTAGGGAAGCGTTGTCATCTACTGGTATTGATACATCAATTAGAAAGCATTTTGTTCCTTCATGATCTTTGACAACT
>NC_069002.1:23740417-23742697 GCF_001194135.2 Octopus bimaculoides
TTCTTCTTCTTCTTCTTCTTCTTCTTCTTCTTCTTCTTCTTCTTATTATTATTATTATTATTATTATTATTATTATTATTATTCACAAAAAAAAGGAGAGTGCCATTGTCATCAAATGAGCGATATTTTGACATCTTGTGTGTCTTCCACAGGTTCACATGTCATTCAACTTCATTTTGGTTAATATTTATAGGATTATTATTATTATTATTATTATTATTATTATTATTATTATTATTATTATTATTAATGTGGTGAACTGGCTGAATTGTTAGTACATCAGACATGATGTTTCATAGCATTTCTTCTGGCTTTTTCCTTCTGAGATCAAATGCTGCCAAGGTCAACATTACTTTTTATAATTTTGGAGTCAATAAAATAAGTACCAGCCGAGCATTGGGTTGGATGTAATTAACTTATTCTCTTCTCCTAAAATTCTTAGATTATGCCAAAATTTGAAAGTTTGCTGTAGTAATTCTTGCTGTCACAGGATATTGTGGTATTGTAGTCTCCTTCACAGAATTAAACTTTTTTAAATGATACACTACCAAATGATATTATTGCTGCATCATGGGCTGGGATATTAGCTGTTTCACTCCCTCATAATCATTTCAAGCTCTAAATGACCTTTCGCCCTGGAAACTATTTTCAAGGTCTTTTACCTTGTCCTACATCTGGGATGTGAAGGCGCATGGTTCAGTGGTTAGAACATCAGGCTCACAATCATGTGGTATGAGTTCAATTCTCGGACTGGGCTGTGTGTTGTGTTCTCGAGCAAGACACTTTATTTTCACATTGCTCTAATTCACTCAGCTATAGAAATGAGTTGCGATGTCACTGGTGTCAAGCTGTATCAGTCCCTTTGACTTTCCTTTGGATAACATCAGTGGCATGGAGATGGGGAGGCTGGTATACATGAGTAACTGCTGGTCTTCTATGAAACAACCTTGCCCGGACTATGTTTCTAGGTGCAATCCCATGGTCATTCATGCATACATTTTTGATAACATCCTACTTTGTATATATTTTTGGTAAATATTGCCTGATTTTGTGCCTGTTACATAACTTAACATCTGGTTGTGCTTCCAACCACTAGGTGATGGGTTCAGTCCCACTGCATGGCCCCTTGGGCAAGTATCTTTATTATAGCCTCAGGCTGATCAAAATCTTTAGAGTGAATTTGGTAGATGGAAACTGAAAGAAGCCCATCATAAACGTACATATATATATATGTATGTACATTATTTACATTATTTACATTTGACAGATATTTGTCCTCATCTTGTTTGTTGTTAACACAACGTTTCAGCTGATATACCCTCCAGCCTTTATCAGGTATCTTGGAGAAATTCCGAACCTGGGTTCTCATTCCTAAGGTATTTTTTGATGATATCATTATTGTTATTATTATTATTATTATTATTATCATTATTATTATTATTCGGGTCACTGCCTGGAATTGAACTTGGAATCTTGGGGTTAGTAGCCCACACTCTTGACCACTACACCATATGTCCATGCATATGCCATATGCCCATGTAAATAATGTACATAATTCGTCCTCTCTTAAATATATGTACGTGTTTGTATGTGTACGTATGTGTCTGTATTTGTTCCTCCACCTGTGCTTGACAACTGGTGTTGGTGTAGTTACATCCTTGAAACTTAGTGGTTCAGCAAAGTAAACTGATAGAATAAGTACTGGGGTCAATTCATTCGACTAAAGCCCTCTAGGGCAGTGCCACAGCATGGCCACCGTCAAATGACTGAAACAAGTAAGAGATAAGATATAAGAACCACAATGAGGTCATAGCACAAGTCTCTTCTTTGGCGCTGAGTCTTGTGATGTATAAAATGTTTTTATTGATATTTGAACATAAAAAGATTTCATTTTAAATGAGGAAAAACCTGCTAAATATTAAATATTTCAATATTTCTTCAGAAATTGAAAGCAAATAATGAAACCCCATTTAGGTAAAAATTGCCAATTTTTTTTAAAGTCTTTTATGGCATTATTTGTAGGCAAATAAGACAGGAAAATGGTAATATTCAATATTTCTAAAGCTTTTACTGTGTCAGAAATAATTAATTATGTTTGCGTGGCCTTAATTAAAGTTCAAAAGAAAAACTTATTGAGCTTGACTCGTAGTTTGTCCTAAAAATGGTTTCACTGAAGAATCTGTTGGGGGAGTGGGGGAGTGTTTGACTAAAAGAAGAGCTGATGAGAAAATGTGGCTGGGAAGTATCAAGGACCTATATATATATATATATATATATATA
>NC_069002.1:23745677-23747560 GCF_001194135.2 Octopus bimaculoides
GTTTGGTTACGATATAAAATACACAAAACGTGTATTTACTTTATATACATATGAGTTGAAATCTTTCTTCTAGCATTCCATTTAATGTCTATGTTCCATGCTGGCATGGATGGAGAGTTATTAATGTAGAAATATGGTATCGTAGCTACTAACAGTTGAGGGTTGCGTAGTCTAGACAGCGTTTTTAGATTTCATTATTCTCTTTAACCCGGGCAACGCCGGGTATTTCTGCTAGTATATATATATATATATATCCTCCTCCTCCTCATCTTCTTCACTTAACATCCGTTTTCCATGCTGGCATGAGTTGGACAGTTTGACAGGAACTGACCAACTGAAGGGCTGTTCAGCCTCCATATCTGTTTCAGCATGGTCTCTGCAGTTGGATGCCCTTCCTAATGCCAACTGCTTTACAGAGAGTACCAGGTGCTTTTATGCAGCACCAGTATGGGTGCTTTTTACATGGCACCAACAAGCCTGCAAGGTTAGGAATGCTCAGCCGGTGAGTGATACAGGGAACAACCTGTATACAAAAGCAACCAGAATTTTACTCAGCTTGATGTGTCTTTCCAAGCACCAGTCCCCTTTCGTCCCTTTGTGAGCCCTAACATCTTTACATCCTCTCTCACTACTTTGTTCAACATCTTCCTAAGCCTACCCCTTTCATATGTTTCTTCTACAATTTAAGATTGGAACTCCCTAATGTTGCTGTCTTGAATATATATGTGTGTGTGTATGGTGGTGAGCTGGCAGAAACGTTAGCACGCCGGGCGAAATACTTAGCAGTATTTCATCTGCCACTACATTCTGAGTTCAAATTCCGCCGAGGTCGACGTTGCCTTTCAGGGTCGATTAAATAAGTACCAGTTATAAACTGGGGTCGATGTAATCAACTTAATCCTCTTGTCTGTCCTTGTTTGTCCCCTCAATGTTAAGCCCCTTGTGGGCAATGAAGAAATAAGAAACGTTAGCACGCCAGGCAAAATGCTTAACAGTATTTCGTCTGCCGCTACATTCTGAGTTCAAATTCTGCCGAAGTCGACTTTGCCTTTCATCCTTTCAGGGTTGATTAAATAAGTACCAGTTACGCACTGGGTCGATGTAATCGACTTAATCCCTTTGTCTGTCCTTGTTTGTCCCCTCTATGTTTAGCCCCTTGTGGGCAATAAAGAAATAAATATATGTGTATGTAGTGTTGCACAAATGATCTCAAGATTTTGGTTTCAATTCCTAGAGTGGGTCGTGTGTTGTCTTCTTGAGCAGAACTCTTCATCTCACAATAGTCTGTGATCACTTCAACACCTGACATGTGGTACACCAAGCACCTGTTTAAGCAGCTTTGATCATTTGTGCAGGTTGTTCAGCAAAAGCTGAATGCTCATATGTCATCTTTGGCAGGAGAGTCCATCATTATATATATTTGTGTGTGTGTGTGTGTGTGTACATATATACCTACATATATATATTTATCTATGTATATATACATATATATCATATTATCTATACTATATATAAAACAGAGATGTGTGTGTAATCGCTTTTCACGTGAAATCGACTTCACCAAATGCTTCCATACTTGTGATGCATGAATAATTTGACCTCGGATAAATCTTAGGCTCTTCATTTGATGTTTTTTTATTAAAAATAAATAATATTGCTTTATATTTAAGATTCACTTCTTTAAAAAGTTTCCTCAATGTCAACTTCCGGTATTGACGTAACAACGCCAAAAAAAGCTTCACTCTCTATTTTGTTGTGTGTTCGTGTGTGTGTTCGTGTGTATGAGAGAGATAGAGAGAGATTACACACCACTCTCTCACACATACACACGCACAAACACACCCCTTGACTCACTCACACTCTGTCTCTTACAAACACACACA
>NC_069002.1:23748114-23750135 GCF_001194135.2 Octopus bimaculoides
CCATTCATGAGAGGCGCCCAGCCATCATTCATCTGAGAGTCCATCTACAGAATGTCCTCTCAAATTTCTATACAGCATATTTTGCCTTTTTTTCTTCAAGTATATAAGCAACAATTTCATTCCCGAGCAACGCCGGGTGCCTCTGCTAGTATTATATATATATATGAGCACATGCACATGTAACACACACACACACACACATACACACACATATATATATATATATATATATATATATATATATATACATACATACATACATACATACATATATATATATATATGAGGATTGCTTCATCTTGACAGATGATAGTTGTCCCATCAGCACACACACACCACACAGTACAATCTCGCTGTTGATGATCCCATACATGACTTTTAAGACGAGCTGCTGACTAACAAGGTTAAAACAAAAGTGACAGATATTATTCAAGTTTCTTCTATATCTTTGCCCTTTGGAATCTGATTCTGAAGGAATATTTTTGTGAACTAGCATATGTTTTTTAAGTCCAGATATTGTCTTACAAGTTTTGTGACATATGACACAAGTCATGATAAGCAGTTGGTGACCAAGATCATAACCTATCTGGGCATTTTGATTTTCGTGTGACTTCATACAATTCACGTATCCTACTTTTGACAACAGAACACGATCACATATAATACATATCCAATGTTTACTGTTGATTACAGTTCCATTTGTTCCTTTCAGAGTGCTGAATCATCTTTTCCTTCCAGGCATTGCAACCAATCCTAACAGCACCTCTCCACTTGTTCCAATCCAGAACATCAATTTCTCAATCTCCTCATCTGAACATCTTGTTTCAGAAAGAGTTGCAATATCAATATTAAGATACCTTAGCTCCTTAGTTACAAGAGCTGTTCTTCTGTCAGGCCTATCTGCTCAATAAAAGAGTTTTCACATTCCAGCAGGCCAGGTTAAGAGAAACTTTATTCCTTGCATACTTGTTATCATTGTTTATATCAATTCTGTGTTCATTCCTGCTAGATTGAGCCACTCTTAGCCGCAGTAAACTAACCAGCAAAGAAAGGACAGACAATTTTTAGTGCTCCTTTTCTAGCACCTTACCAGTATATCCAGGTGAGCAGTGTTCTCATTAAAAGGGTTGCTGAAACACAAGATTCTCCACCGAAAACGGTTTCTGTCCATGAAAACGTGTTAGCAACGCTAAATAAGAACCCTGCTGCCTTATGTGCAGATTTGTAACTGTATGCTTCCAACCAGTCAAGTCTGCATACATTGCCACACCTCTGTCACCATAGGACTTTTGAAAAGTGATGATTGTGCAATGATGGTGTTTTGTTGGGGACTTCATTGGATTTCAGTGACAAATGCTTGTACAACACTTTTGCCCCTCCCTGGGTCAAAATAGTAGATCCCAGTGATAAGCAAAGCAAGATGACTAGTACTAAGTTGACTGCAGGGAGTACCTTTTCCTAGGCTTTTCCTTAAACAAAAACTGCAAGCCAGCAACGATAAGCCAATTTGAATTCAGAGTTTTATTCTCCTATATTGGTTGTCTTAATCATGGCCTTATTTCAATACAGGAACCCAATCTGCCCCTATCAAACAGTCATCGCTTTGATAGTGCAGCCAATTAAGGGGACCGTCATTACCATGACCTGGTTTAAGTCGGAGTGTCCTTTTCCTAAAAGAGTTGCCTCACCATGGCTAATGAGCCTCATCTACCCCACCACACACACAGAAACACCATATACATATATACACATAAAAAAAGGAAAAATATATAAAATCTTTTCAATTCAAAATTTTTTAAATTAAAAAATATTTAATTTAATATCATCGTCGTCGTTTAACGTTCACTTTCCATGCTAGCATGGGTTGGACGATTTGACTGAGGACTGGTGAAACCAGATGGCTACACCAGGCTCCAATCTGATTTGGCAGAGTTCCTACAGCTGGATGCCCTTCCTAACGCCAACCACTCAGAGAGTGTAGTGGGTGCTTTTACGTGTCACCCGCACGAAGGCCAGTCGGG
>NC_069002.1:23754718-23761001 GCF_001194135.2 Octopus bimaculoides
CTTAATAGATTATGAAATGTATTTATGGGGAGAAAGATATTGAAAAACATTGATACGTCAGAATGACAAGACACAAGGAGGGTATCAGGTATTCATGAGATATGCTAAAAATAACAGCTGAATAGCCACCAAATCACACATGAAATTTCTTCTTGTTTTTTTTTTTTGCATAATCATATGAATTCCCATACATGGAAGACAAATTTACAAAAATTTTCTAAAAATTTCAAAAAATAAAAGTGCTATGAGTAATTATATGACTTGTTCAAAGCAGAATTTCTCCATATGCATATATTTGTGTGTGTGTGTGTGTGTGCACAGACTAGCCAAGTGAGTAGCTATGTAGAGAAGATGACTGCACTGTTATGGACATGTGAGGAACTGGAGGGTGGTTAGTGAGTGAAAAAGTGCTGTGTTTTTAATATTTTAGAAGAATTGCACTGAGAAAACAGCCAAAGAATTGCTGTGTTCTGCCAACATAAATTCAAATCAGCAGATTGTGACAATAATCCATGCCAAATAGTTGAACATATTTAAAACAAACTTGTCTGACCTCTACAACAACTGCAGCCATGCTTTCAAGTACTTGAAGTACTCTGTAGAGATGGAATTAATATCAGAACATATGATTGATGCATGACATACAAAGATCTAGAAATAAATACTGTGGCTTCAGTATTTCTTTGCACTTGAACTGAAATTAGAAGAAACAGCATGAATAAAATAAACACGTGACTGAATAAGAGAAAAAAAAGCACTTTGCTTTCTTTTTCTTTCATCCTAAAAGAATAGCTTGGCTAATATTTATTACCAATATTTATTTTTGTACTGCTCGGTCGTTAGTCCTTTCAAAATGGTAAAAAAAATAATCTGATATTGAAGGAACTATCTGTAAAGTTGCTGTGATGTCTTTTGATATTCCTAATTATTTCATTATAAATACTATGATATTTCTTAACACCTGGTTCTTTTAATAATGTCTAAGACTATCAATCCATGTTTCTTCCCCAACTTCTGAAAATGTATAAAGCATATCAGGCTTATTTCATTATAACTTCTTTGACATTCACCTGAAGCCAAATTAGCCCAAATTGCCATTTCTACTGAGCAAATGCAATTTGATGTTTTTAATGAACAGTTCTGTTGCAAGTATTGTTGTCATAGTTTATATATATATATATGTATATATATATCATCATCATCATCATCATCATCATCATCATCATCGTTTAACGATGATGATCAGTAACGAAGGTAACTTGTCCTTTTAATTTACAACCACAAAGTAATTTTACAAGAGAATTTTTTTCTGAATTTAATTCACTGACATTTCCCTTTTATCCTAACGATTCTCATAAGTTTCATGCTTGCTGTGCAATTACGTTCTGTTACCAAATTTGCTTCTGGTATAATATGGAGTTGAGTTAAAGTGATGAATTACTCCATTCATCGCTAAATTGCAACAAATCAGTTCCTTGTAAATTGAGGGCCATTTTCTAAGACCAGAATAATAAAGTTGAAAACAGAAACAGTAATTATTTGATTATTTCTTTTGTGAAATTGTCAAGGTACCGTAAGATAGCTTTTCAGCAGATATGGTTGAAATATACGACAAACAGGAATTGATTAACTGTTCAATATTTTGATTGATTTTAGGCTAACAAAACATTGTATAAATTAAATGGTTTGTCTTTGAATATCCAAATGGCACTTGTCTGCTATATTTACCTCCCTCTCCCCCACCTCTTTCTCTTCACTGTATACTATGAGACTTCTTTTGTTGGTAAGTTCCATTTTTATACCTTCATAGTTCCAACTGTTAGTGAGAATAGCCTTTTGTGTTGCCTGCTATTCATAAGCATCTTTTCAGCATACCATTATTTCTGACAAGCATATTAGACCTAAGAACAACGCTATTGGCTGTTAACGGATTTATGAAATGTGCAGTAATAGTGTTTCCAATATCTATGCTTAAAATATTGGTAAATCTTCTCAATGGAACTGCCATATTTACTTCACTTCTGATACGCTGAATAGAAAAGTTGCATGGCTGAATTGAGAAGCTCTTTTGAAAAATCTGGGCTAGTAGTTTACCCTTAACTATTGTTGAACTACTGAGAGGTTTTATCTTTATTGAAGATTATTGTAAATTATTTACCATGAAACTAGATTGTCGAATATCACACATGCTCATACAACTCTTCTTTTATTTAATTATATATTTTTTGCTTGTGTGTGTGTGTTTGTTTCCATTAATGTTTTAGAACCAAGAGAAATGATTTTTACGAATTCTTGATTGTTAGCGATAAAATGGTATCTAAATCAACTTGGCTAGCATTCACCATTATTTCTCATGCTGGTTTATCATTAGAACATGTCACAATTGATTGTCTTGAAATTGGTTCCTTCATTTCATTAAAAGTTCCTTTTTTTTTATTTTTATCTATTTATCTAATTCATCCCTTTCTCATTTTTCTTCTGCCATTTGTCATTTGGTGGAATTTTTTAGTTTTTGTTGCTGGAACAAGAATGAATTGCACCCAATAATTTGGTAATTCACAAAATCTGCATAATTCAGTTTCATTCATTGCTTACTGAAGCTGTTTGATTGCACTGACTTCCGAGGGGCTTCGTTTGATGCTAAAATGGAAAAGCACTTTCAACATCTGTTTCTTTATATTTTTTCTCTTTTTAATGTTGTTGGCTACTTTTTAGTGTTTTATCATCCCCTATTTCCCTGATTTTCAACATGTCACTACATTGTCTCAGAAGTTGTGGATGTTGGTTTGATTTCCAAAAGAAAGGTTTGGATATTGTTGTCAAAATTCTTCAAACTAATTCGAAATAAATTGTTGTTAGCCTTTAAACCTTTAGATGTTAAGGTTATGTTATGTAAATCTAGATGTGGTTCTGTTTGATTAATTCATTCTGAAGTCTGACTTTTACTCTGTGTTATCATTCTTGGATACCTTTGCATTTTGGAACTGAAAACTGCTTCATCTCAACACAAAGCTGTAGAATATGATACTTTATTGGTTCTATAACCCTTGCAGAGATCCAAAATGTTAGACCACTTATCTCATCAATCACATTGAATGATAGCAATGTATCAACAACCTTAACATTCAAATCATTTATTTTGTGGATTTCTGAAAGTTCCATTGACAATATGGACAGTCTCCCTTAAACAACCTGTTTTTAGTGAAGAATTTTGTAACAATGGTCCAACCACTTCACATCTGATTCCACAAGTAATCCTGTAATATAACATAATTATTCACTTGGTGATACAAAACCAGAGCTTCACATTTTTGTGTTGCAGCTATAAAGTTGTGGGTTTCAGCTTTTTCATTTTCTTCATTTCAAAAGTTTCTCCACCAATTATGTCATGGAATATGCTGGAATCTATGAAGCTGAATTTTAATAGAACTTGATCAATTATTGAGTGAGGAAGCCATGCATTATGGAATACTGTGAATAAAAATTCCTTGGCATAATTAGATTCTTCACCTTATTTTGTTGGTTTTATTCCATTCATGTGGGAGAAGAATGTTCAGTTTTGAAATGGCTTTTCTTATGCAAGCAAATACATATACAGGGTGTGGATGGTATCCGTTCGCATGATGACTGTCTCAAGAAAAATGAAACTGTGTTTTTATTTTTTCAGGTATATTTGCCAAATTTGGGTCAGTTTGTCTTCATGACATATTCCATCAATCTCACTTGACAAACTTGCCTTTGGCCTCAATGACAGTCTACATGTGACCACAGAACCTGCCACAAGCTTTTTTCTCTGTCTCCTGTTTTAGGCCCCTAAAGGCCCTGGTAATCCTGGCTTTCTGCTTGTCCTTGTTGTAGCTAGATTTGTTGGTCTCTCATTCCACCATGCTCCACACAAGAAAGTCAAGGGGTTTGTAATCAAGCAAGTTGGGAAGCCAAACGTTAGGTGCTGTGTGATTAAAAAAGTTCTCCAACAGCTAGGTCTGGGTCTTCCAGCTGGGCTCAGAGTCTTGCTGCCACATGTTCCACCTCCCTACCTAGTCAGTCTAGGGTTTCACTAGCTCACTCAGAACATGGATGTAGCCATTGGTGTTCAGCCTGAAGCTCTCAGGAAAGAAGTGGGGTGGCATGGCATCACCTTCACTGCTGACAGCACACCAAAGACCATGATTGTTTGTGGAAATTTCATCTGCATGACTGTTGGCATGTCTTTGAGTGGACAGCAAGCCACCTGCTGTTCTGGGAGTTAATCTTCTGGACTTGGCAGAAATTCTTCTCCTCAGAGAAGAACCACAGCATGTCTAGTTCCAGCGAGTGTTTCAACTTGTCAATCAACTTTTTAGTGAGCTTGAATCACATTTCCTGTATTGCCTTCAACAGAAATTATCCTTTCCTCATCTTGTATGAAAAGTAGTGAATGTCCTCATACACCACCAACCTGATGAGCTTTTCATCCATGCTTTTCTCCCTTATGGTAGCACACATCGATTTGCTGGAAGCATTGTCAGTGATCTCCTGGATTTCACCCTCAAATTCTAGCATTCTGATGGTGTCAGATCATCCATCATGGCTTTTCCTCTCTGCTCTCACATTGTACTCAAATCCTGAATCTTTCAGCTCCTTTCTGACCTTTTTTCACGATTTTTCTGCTGATGTTGAGGAATTTTGAAATCTCCTTATTTGTCTTTCTGGTGTGGATTCCATACTTCTTCCACAAATTAGGGGGGGGGGGAGTGTTCAAAATTTTCCATAATCAATTATTCTGCAGAAAAAATTAAGCAAAAATGGTTATTGTTTTTAAGAAGAAAAAGACCAACAACAAAACTACAAAAATTATGTGTAAGATTAGCAATTAAAAATACTGTCTGCACCCTGTGTGTGTATATATACAAAAACGTATATATATATATATGTGTGTGTGTGTGGTGAGAAACTTGCTTCCTAATTACATGGTACCAGGTTCAATCCCATTGCATGGCACTTTGGGTAAGTGTCTGCTACTATAGCCTTGGTCTTAGTTACATCTCTGTAACTAAGTGGTTCAGCAAAAGAACCGATAAAATAAGTACTAGGCTTACAAAAAATAAGTCCTGGGGTCGATTTCTTCAACTAAAACCCTTCAATGCACTGCTCTAGCATGGCCACAGTCAAAATGACTGAAACAAATATAGAAATAAAAGAATATGTGTGTGTGTGTGTTCTTCAGAAGATAAAAGAATTTTCGAATGCAGGATCACTGTGAAAACAACTTAGAAAATTTGGTAAATGCCTTTTAGAAGATAGAAAAGTAACCAGAAAGTCTCTGCAGAGAATCGAACCTTGTACCTCTCAAATTCTGGCTGAGTTCTCTATACCATTAAGCTAAGAGATCTCTGACTATTTGTCTTTAGAATGACATTGTAGGGTAGGTGCAAGAGGCCAGATCTGGTCAGTTTGTAGAATATTTGGGCCAGGTATGACTGGTTTAAATGCTAAAGGATTAAGAGACTCCTTAATTAATGATGCAGTGACTAAAATAAACATTGTTCTTGCCCCTTAAGAGACTCCCCTATTAATAATGAGGTTATCAAAATAAACATCGTTTTGTCCCTTAGAAGACTTCCTAATTATTAATGAGGCTGGTAAAATGAACCTTGTTTCTGCCCCTTGAATGTCCCCTTATTAAAATGGTGAAGCTGGAAGAGAGAAAAATAAATTTCCCTACAATAATCTTCAGGAAATATTTTGATTGAGAGATTTAACGTGTCTCAATAATTGTGTTAATTAGAAATTAAAATATCCCTGCCAGTTAATGAGTTGTTTGAGGCTCACTCAAAGATAACAGTCATATCTAAACCATTACCACTGTACTCATGTATATTTTTACATATGCATTTGTTAGTGTGTGTATACACATGTGCATCACTTTGAGTGTGCATGTGGTGGGGGGATTGCTTTAATTATTTCTTTTTTTTATTTTTTTATATTTATTTGTATTTATTTTACCATTCTGGTAAAGAATTCTTTAACATAATCTTGGCAAACCAATTTTGCTAGCACATCCAAATTTATTGGAGAACATGTATAATATATATATATATTAAACTCTAGGAGTGGCTGTGTGGTAAGTAGCTTGCTTACCAACCACATGGTCCTGGGTTCAGACTCACTACATGGCACCTTGGGCTAGTGTCTTCTTCTATAGCCTAGGGCCGACCAATCCCTTGTGAGTAGAACTGGCAGACAGAAACTGAAAGAAGCCCATCGTATATATATATATATATATATATATATATATATATAT
>NC_069002.1:23763402-23764317 GCF_001194135.2 Octopus bimaculoides
TATATACATATATATATATATATATATATATTGGCGTTAGGAAGGGCATCCAGCTGTAGAAACTCTGCCAAATTAGATTGGAGCCTGGTGTAGCCATCCGGTTGCACCAGTCCTGAGTCAAATTGTCCAACCCATGCTAGCATGGAAAGCGGACGTTAAACGATGATGATGATGATGATGATGATATACACACACACAGCTTGCAAGTCTAATAGATGAAACAGAGACACAAACCAAAATTAATAAATTCAAAATCAAATAAAAGACACAAGGAATCTGATGATCGTCACTGCTTCTTGTTCTGTTATAACACAATCACCAACAGATCAAATCTTCTGGATTTGACCACAAATTAAAACAAGGCAAAAAATCTTCCAAATGCAATTCTTATTGATGGAAATAACTATCTTTTCTGTATTCTTATTTTGATTTTCTGACAGAGTTTTGCTCGTGGGTCCGTCAGAACCCAAAATATCTATTCTTGACTGATTAACAAAATTTGGAATTCGTTATTTCTTTCTTTGAATAAAATTTTCTTTATTTCTTTATTCAATAATTACTCCCAATTAATTAGCTCAGAATGAAAAGTACTTGAGGGTTCATTAAAAAGATATATATTCATCTTCTCACAGATCAGAATGGTATGATATAAGCACTTTTGTAGAGTATGCACGGGAATAATGACATGTGTGTGTATGTATGTATGTATGTGTATGTGTGTGTGTGTGCGTGCGTATAAATGTATGTATATGTGTGTATGTAGACATATGTGTGTATGTATGTCTCAGTGTGTGTGAATGAGTGAATATATATGGAGTTACACACACACACACACACACACACACACACACACACACACACACACACACATACAATTGCAGCATGGAAGGTGTTTATATGCCATTTAAAAACACA
>NC_069002.1:23764751-23775234 GCF_001194135.2 Octopus bimaculoides
AGGCGAGAAAGTTGGTATGTGAAAGCATGTGGTTGGATGTATAAAAGATAAACAAGAGTGAAAAAACTACAGAACGCTTGTGTTACATGGTTAAAGTATATATTTAAATCGTTATGTCAGAAAAATGTTATAAAATTTTGGGTATAGAAACATTGTATTTGGAGAAATAACCGGTTTCATGTTTTCTTTTCGAATTTCTCTACCTGTATCGTAAAAAATGGAGTTCTAGATAGGGGGAGGTAATCAGGGATTTTTTCCGGTATAAGAGAGATAATCGAAATGTTGGAGATGATAGATTTTGATTAATTTAACATGGTTTCGTAATCAGTGAATGTGTTTCACTGAAATAATATATGTTTGCGAGAGGTTGACAAACTTCTCCAACCAGCTGGTCATGCTACTTCAGGCTGATGACGAGCAAAGACTTAGAAACATGTCCCTGAATGCAGGCTAGGCTGGGTGGAGTAGTTTGTCTCCCCCTCACAAACATAAGGACACGGGAAATGTGTCAAGGCCAACAGGAAGCGGTCCAGCTTCCTAGGGTTAAATAGCAGTAGTATATTCCCTTACTGAGACTGTCACGTTAAGTTGGCAGTATACAACTACTTTATATATATGTATATATATATATATATATAAATATATATATATGCATACATATGTATATATACACATATGCATGCATGCACACACACACATAAATGCACGCACACACGCATACACACACAAACACACACACACTTGGCTTTAAACTTTTGGTGTTTAGGGTATCCTGTGTCAAGCAGCATTTTAAACATGGTGAAGCCCTCCTCTATCCAGGGCTGACAAAGCCAGTTCATACCAGAGCAAAAAGGGGACAAGAGAAAGAGAAGTGGGGTTGGGCTTTTGGCTCATTCATTCATAAAATTTCTGTCTACCAAATTCACTCAGTAGGTTTTGGTCTGCCTGGGGCTATAATACAAGACACCCAAGATGCCAAGCAATGGAGCTGAACCCAAGCCCTAATGGTTGAGAAACGAGCTTTTGAACCACACAGCTATGCCTGCACTTAAATTGTACATGTGTGTATGCGTGAGTGAGAACTGAAATGATCATGTTTCGAAGTTATTAGATGCCAGGACCAGTGTGAAGATGCAAATAATACGATTAGTGAATAGGTTCACAATTCTGCTATCGAAATTACAACACTGC
Organism: Octopus bimaculoides; assembly: GCF_001194135.2. Taxonomy (NCBI): domain Eukaryota; kingdom Metazoa; phylum Mollusca; class Cephalopoda; order Octopoda; family Octopodidae; genus Octopus; species Octopus bimaculoides. The sequence continues at coordinate 23,765,943 of NC_069002.1, forward strand.
CATTATTATTATTATTATTATTATTATTATTATTATTATTATTTCAGAACTAGTTTCACTGGATCATCTGTTCTGTATAGAATGCCTTAATTCAATATAGTTCTGCTGCTTCTATAGAAAATAAATATAAATTTCACTTAAGCTGGTATCAGAAGTTCTAAGCACCAATTTACAAGAGGTCCACTAACATAACTGACCGATCGAATGCATTGTTACTTCTAATACAGAGCACCTGTATAACTGATAAAATGATTGGTCAGTAAATTGCTAGGTGAAGAGCCTGTTACTCTTTACAGTTTGAAATTCTTATGTTTTGTTTTTTTGTTTGTTTGTTTTTTTACTGGTGTCAGCCATTAGACTGTGGCCATGCTGGGGCACAACATTACAGGGTTTTAGTCAAACAAACTGATCCTAGTACTTTTTCCTTTTTTTTTTTTCTGAGCCTGTTACTTTTTCTATTGGTCAGTTTTGCCTCAAGACATTAACAAATCAACACCAGTTGTTTCTAACACTGGAGGTGGTGGTGATGGTGGTGGTGGAAAAATACAAAACAAACACAAAGACACATACTCAGATGTGTGTGTGTGTGTATGTGTGTGATTAGCTTTTTTCAGTTTCCATCTACAGCATCTACTCACAAGTCTTTGATTGACCTTAGGCCATAGTTGAAGACACGTATCTAAAGTGCCACACTGGGACTGAACTGAAGACCACTTAGTTGAGAAGTAAGCCTCTTATCCACACACCAACACCTGCAATTGTCTTATATCAATTTGCATTAATTAATCTTACCACTAATCATTTATTGCTTAATTTGATTTTATGATTGAATCTCTTCCTTTCAGCAGCCCTTACTTGATTCTCCAAGAAAGAACATTTTTGTTTGTTTTATTACCCCAACAGGCATGTGGCTTAGTGGTTAGGGCAACTGGCTCACAATCGTAAGGTTGTGAGTTGAGTTCCTGGCAGCATGTTGTCTCCTTGAGCAAGACACTTTATTTCACATTGCTGTTGTCCACTCAGTCAGCAAAAATGAGTTGTACCTGTAATTCAAAGGGGCCAGCCTTGTCACACACTGTGTCGTGCTGAATCTCCCTGGGAACTACATTAAGGGTACACGTGTCTGTGGTGTACTCAGCCACTTACACATTAATTTCAAGAGCAGGCTGTTCTGTCGTAAATGACAGAGTGCCAGTTATTCCACCACAGGTCATTGGAAGCAGAGAGAAATTGGTTGTATTATCAACAAGTGTTCTGAAAAACATTCACCATTTCAAACAATGCTATGGGGTACCAAGTTTAACAGACATTCTCACGCACTCATACATAGGCATTGGGCTTCTACATAGTTTCTATCTATCAAATTCACTCACAAGGCATTGGTTGATCCAGAGCTATAGTAAAAGACATTTGCTCCAGGGCACTGTGCAGTGGGACTGAACCCTAAAGCCTTGAAATTGCAAAGCAAACTTCTTAACCACATGGCCACGCCTGCACCAAACATATCTAACATATATTAGTTGTCAATACTTTTTGTAGATTGCATATTTCTTATCCTTTTACAAGAATAGTGTTGACAGTGACTTTGAAGTTTTTGTCTCCTCAGACTTCATATACATATTTATAAATGATCGTCTCTATATAAGTATTGCCTCGTGTCATAAAATGCTGAATTCAACATACTTTAGTTGCCTTACGTTATATGCTTACGGTTTCATATGAGGATGAAATGGTGCTGAATATACCTACCAATGACTGCAAATTTTAAGATCTTTATAATGTGTAAGGAAAGGAAATATTAAATGTGTACATAATGTGTACTGTCTTCGTTGCTCTTAGATTTAAAGTTCACACTTCCAATCCTGTCTAAATTGAGCTAGAAGGGTTTGTCCCCTCCTATAATACCTAACTACCAGGGCACATTGAGAATGTGTGCATATGTGTATTTGTGTATGAATGCGTATACATGTGTGTGTGCGTGTATCAGCTGTGAATTTTCCTTGTACTTTGGTTTTGTTAAATGATTCCATTTGTTGTGCTCTTTTTAGTTAATTCTTGATATATATATATATATATATATATACACACACACACACACATATATATACATATTTATACACACACACACACACACACACACACACACACAGCATTAGGATACACAAAGGAGAGAAAAACAAATTCAGTATCATATGCAATATGTGTTTTCTTTTGGGTTTTTTTTGTTTGTTTTTTACTGGTGTCAGACATTAGACTGTGGCCATGCTGGGGCACAATGTTACAGCGTTTTAGTCAAACAAACTGATCCTAATACTTTTTCTTTTTTTTTCTGAGCCTGGTACTTTTTCTGTTGGTCAGTTTTGCCTCGAGACATTTGGTGTTGATGCAGCATTTGAATGAGAAACATATCATCGCCATCATCATCATCATCATCATCATCATCATCATCATCATATGCCTGTTAACCAACACTGTAGTTACAGGAAAAACAATTAATCTTTTAACAACAGCAAGACAGAAACTCATTGAGAGATCCTGTATGTAGTAGTTTGATCTGCTAGAAACAACAGCAAAATCCCCTCCAAATTTTCCACATTCTAATATAAGAAAGACACTCTTGGTGAAATAATCCTTGATACATTTTGTCATGGAACAGAATGGTTACAGCTGGAGCATCTTTGATCAAAGACCTGCTCTGTCATGATTCATCTGGGGTTCAATGATTACAATATGACCATAAACCATCATCTCACAGGTATGAAGATTTGACTTATTAAGAGATTGTTATTGCCCATTGTATCAAAGACATCACTGGCATCAAAGCAATGGAGTGAGACCAATTCTTAATGACAACTGTGAATAATATAACTATCGTTTGTTCTCTCCAATCCAACATTGAACAACCATGACTGGCTGGCACTAATGGGTGTTGGCCTCTATAGAATATGGAATAAAATCTAAACTTGAGTATATGCCAATAAATCGAAGAAAGATGATATATCAATGTCATGATTGGAAGTGAATTGCATTTAAATACCAACAACAGAAATAAGGAATTATTGCCTCTATTACGCAACTTTTTCAGGAAACAAAATGAGAATAGCTGAGGGAATCACTAGTGTTATTGTGACAAAATCATTGATGCTAAATAGATGTTTATTTCTGAACATGTAGCATTGGTCATAGTAAAAACACAAACACACATCTTTCCTCAACTGTCAACCATCACTGTTGAGAGTATGGAACCATATAATGCTATTAAATTACTGTTTGGCAGGTATAGAAATAATTATATCTAGATTGGTAGAGACAGCAAACCTTGCTGGTAATAACAGGTAAAATAATCTGGCTAGAGGAGGAAACCATTATTCTATGTATATTAATGTTCAGCTTCTTCAAATACAGCCTTGCACTGCATTGAAGGAATTGGTTCATATTTTCAATAAAAGGGAAATAAATCTTTGTCCATCTAATGCGATTATTAACATTTTCCTAGTTCAGAGACGACATCCTCTCACAAATAATACATGTGCATGTAATTGAGAAATATAATCAGGCAAAAGTGAGAGAAAGAGAGGAAGAGCAGCAACAATGAAAAGAAGATACTATTTCCTCAATGTCACCCAAGTTTTGATGAGATTTTAAAGATATTTGCAATGACTTGTATTGTTTTGTATCCTATACGAGATATAGATTTGTGCCCAAATAAACTGAATAGCTTCTTGAAGAACATACGTCTATTTTTAACTATTCAGCTATAAAATCAGAAAGGCTACATGGCATATGAATGAAGAAAGGCGTCTGTTAGTAATAGCTGCCAAATTCCCTCAAATCATAACCTACCATTTTGAAGAAGGAAAGGGTATATTGGATAAGGTAGATGTCGATATACGTAAAACAATGTTCAAAGCTGGAATGCTTTAATCACAGGTCTGCCTTGTGATGGCTGATCTCAGAATATGCAGTAATGACAATGACAATGACAATGACAATGACAGTAATGACAATGACAGCAGCAGCAGCAACAGCATTATGTAATCCCAAGAATTCTTAAGGCTTAATCAAATCAAAAAAGAATGAAACCAGTCAAGCCATCATCCTTCCATGCCTGGAGTGAGAATTTTGCTGCTCCATTTATTAGACTTATACAGAGTCTGCCAAAAACATGTATACTCACTTCAGGGAAGGAAAAATCTGTATAAATATTTTAGTTCAGTGTTATTGTAATTTATTCAGTGTTATTGCAATTTGATAAAACATTGAAAGAGGTACTTATAATTATAGGGGTACTTATAATTATAGGGGTACTTATACAAGTTAGATATTTATGCAGATTTTTCCTTTCCTGAACTGCATATACATTGTTTTGGTGGACTGTATATGGCTGATCTTGTGATGTTGTCCTTCTAATCATGGAGTTCTCTTTGTTGGAAGATAAACTTTTGAGAAGGCATTGTTTTTAACGAATAAAACATTTGTTTTATAATGTGTTCTCATTAAACTAACACTGCAAAATCCATCATAAATCCTAGTCTAATGCTTATTGCTTCTAATACTGTTTGATTTATTAATGAACATTATTGATCTGTTTGTAAATAGTTTGTTTCTATTTTAATCTGGTTTGTTTTGTTTTGTTTTTTCGTTTCGTTTCAGTTCCTTGCTTACCATTATTTTTGCATCTGGCGTATGTTATTGGAACAATATATTCTGTTTGTAACAATGAGATAGGCACAGACATGGCTGTGTAGTTAGGAAATTCACTTTGGAACCACAAAGTTTTGGGTTCAGTTGCACTGTGTGGTATCTTGGGCAAGTATCTTCTACTACAGCCCTAGACCAAATAAAATCTTGTGTATAAATTGAATAAATGGAAACAAAAAGAAGTCTGTTATCCACACACACACACACACACGTCATAGGCTGATGATGCAGAAGTAATGCATGGGTTTTGTTTAGCCCAAGAGCGGTCCATTGCTGGGATTTAAGCAACCAAAATAAATTTCATAATTTGAATTTTTAACCCCACCTCATCCCATATCAAATAAATTTGTGTGTGTGTGTGTGTGTATGTGTGTGTGTAAGGAAAACCATTATTTACTAACAGAAAAGTATATGTATCTTTTTGTCTTGACATCAAACAGAAGTTGTAAATGAGTGTCACTGTTATACAAGCAGTTCTGTTTGATTCTGATCCCCCCCCCCAAAAAAAACATGTTCAGGCATGAGGAAATCATACCTTACTTAAAAATAAGTGAATGTTTGCAACAGAAAGGGTATCTAGCTGTAGAAAATCATTTTCAAGGAATTCCATTGACCCCATGCAAGCATGGAAAAGTAAGCATTAAAATGGCAGCAGTTTATACAAAATAATTATTTTTATTTTCTAAGGCTCTCTACAGTATCATTTTACTTCTTTTTTTTTTTTTACATTAATTTTGTTTTTTGGACTTTGTAATGTGATTGGACATATATCTGTTTATTGTATCTGTTTTTGATCTGGATGCCTGCATAAGTTGGATTTTCTCCGTTTTGACAGCAATTTTTCCAATTTTTTTCATCATGGTCTTGGAAATAATGGTGGGAAGCTTTTTATGAAAAAGAATTTTGGAAAATCTTTTTTTTTCCACCCACATCCCCTTTACCTCTTTCCATACTGATTTTGGCCAATTTTTTTTTCCATTACACACTTAAAAATGAAGCAAGAAGCTTTTGGGGATAAAAAAAAAAAATTGAAAATATTTTCTCATGAAAGGTATGTGATTTAAGGGAGTTTTAGCTATTGTTTCTAGTACACCCCATGAACATCTGGTACCTTCCTCATTTCTTTGTCACTCTGACATGTACTGAGGTTTTTCTGTATTTTTCCCCTCCTAAACACATTTTATGGATTGATGATGCAGAAGTAATGCACAGGTTTTGTTAAGCCCAAGAGTGGTCCATTGCCGAGATTTAAGCAACAAAAACAAATTTTGTAATTTAAACTTTTAACTCTACCCTATCCCACCCCACATCAAACAAGTTTCTTATTTCTTTATTGCTCACAAGGGGCTAAACATAGAGGGGACAAACAAGGACAAACAAAGGAATAAAGTCGATTACATCGACCCCAGTGCATAACTGGTACTTTATTGACCCTGAAAGGATAAAAGGCAAAGTCAACCTCGGCGGAATTTGAACTCAGAACAGCAGACGAAATACTGTTAAGCATTTCACCCGGTGCCCTAACGTTTCTGCCAGCTCGCCGTTTCTGTGTGTGTGTGTGTAAGGAAAAATCCTGTTTACTTATAGAAAAGTATGCCATAAAAATGAATTATGTTTTCCATACCTTTTTTAAATCCCCATCAAGAATCCCAGCAGTGACTTTCTGAAACTCTCTAATATTTTAAAATTACAAACTGAAACAATGGAAGCAGGATTAAAAAAATTACTAATAACTTTTTAATATCATAGTTTTCTGTTAGTAAATATTTTTTCTTTCACACACACACACACACACACACAAACTTGCTTGGTGCCAGTGGGGTGGGAGAAGAAACGGAGAAAGTACCAGGTGGTCGTGAGATGTGCTAGAAATACCAGCTAAATATCCCTTAAATCATGTATCTTTCCATCTGACATACTTCTCTATATGTAAATTTGTTTTTTCTTATGCACTCACACATACACTGACATTTAACAAGTAGCATCAATATGCATTTATCCAACACAAGCAGCTGTGCTAGTCCCTAATTTACTGACTTTATGCTTTTGCACGATATTGGACCAGATTTTGGCAATGACCATGTTGAATTTACAAGAAATTTTTCTTTCATTTCTTATAAAAAATCTTGAAGAAAATATGTTCTTTTCTAAGTAAAAATTAATGACAAAATATTCGCTTTTATATTTCATAATGACTCTTTGACCTACCCTCATTGATTTTTATATCAAAATAAAACGAAAACAGTCTTCTTCATGTCTGTATGATTTTCAACACAACTCAAGTTATAGTACTCCGTTGCATTGAACTAGAATTGAACTAGAATGAATGCTACTGTTCAGCAGTCAAAAGCAAATATGAGACAAACATTGTGAATGGGTGGAAATATGAGGGTCTGGCATGATATGAAAGTGTCAGATCTTGATCAAAAGTATATGAGAAGAAAGTTCACATCCAGAACTTTCAAACAATATAAACTGTCCACGGAAACAATGTATTTTGACATGAAAATGGCCAAACAAAAAGTTATTGTTTTTGTGAGGTCAAACTGTGCTTATCTTTTTTTCTATGTCATTTTCTATGTCTTCTTTTTCTGTCATTTTTATTTGTTAACGAATTAGCATAATCTGTGATTATGACATCCACGAGAAATCAGGTCTTTTACATTTTTATTCTGGAATATAACGTGCTTGATTGGTTACCATGATATTATCTGTGTTGACAGACATATGCTATGTGATTGATATGGCACGAAAGTGTGTGACCTTGTGTCATGATATTCTTGAACGATTGCCAAGTTTCTTTATCCTTAATTGATAAGGACATCGAGCTTACCATTTTATTGTTGTCTCTACATGTATTCATACATGCAGTGTGGTAAAATCGTTCAGAATTTTGCTTCACAACAATAGGGTCCTGGACTCAATCTCATTGCAAGGTATTATGAGCAGGTGTCATTTTCAATAGGTTTAGGTTGGCCCTTCCTTTCTGAGTGAAACTGATTAAATGGAAACTGTGTGGAAGCCCATCAGATGAAAGTTGTACTGTTATGCTGATTTTGTCACAGAATTACTTTGAGAATTCATGTATTAATGGAGTAGTCAGAGAATTTTCTGCAATATAAAAACATGCAAAAGATAGATAAATTAAAGATTAAGGCATTATATTGAACTTAAAAAATAAATACTTTCAAGATGGTGTTTTTCAACAACAAATGTCTCACAAAAATGCTCACTGGTGCATTCGGTTACACTCAAATACAAATTGAGAAATAGCTAAGAGAAAGGGATTATGTGGTACCCTACTCAACCAAGTTAGAAAATCATATCTTGTTTTATTAGGTTCTTTACTTTTTTATTGTATTACTTGTTTCCATGTAAATACGTGAGTATGTGTTTGTGTACATTGTGTCTGTGTGTAAATTCTTAATACATCCTTCTACATATTCTGTGAAATTTTAAAATTGCAAAGACAGGAAGTAAGAACCATCGAAACAGTGGGATTGATGTACTCGGTTAGTCCCCTACTCCCAAAATTTCAGGCCTTGTGCCTATAGTAGAAAGGATTATTATTATTATTATTATTATTATTATTATTATTATTATTATTATTATTATTATTATTTATTGTCTTTGCATAGCTTCTAACGCTGGAGATGTAATATGGTACCAGCTGTTCACTACCAGTCAACTAAGATAACACCCCTTATTTTTCGAGCACCATCCGGAGTATTCGAGTGATTCCAAGCAGTGCTGTTTCTGCAAGTGCTCCACCCTTATTGCAACCCCTATTTGTTCCATGTACTTCTCAAGATTTTTACACACTGTTCCCAGGTCTCTGACAATTATTGGTACTGCTGCCACTATTTTCAGCAACCACAACTGCTTAACTTCCCAAGCTAACCTGTCATATCTATTGACCTTTCTTTCTTCCTTATCGTATCGTATATCTTGTTGTCAGCTGAGCATGCTATATCTCTGATCCAGCATCATTTGCTTTCTTTCTCAATTAGCAGTATGTCTGGTTTTCTATTCTCTATCTCATGGTCGCAGTGAATCATAAAATCCCAGAGGATCTTTGCATTATCATTTTCAATGATGCCTTTGGGTTTATGTTCATACCACTTTTTTGCTTTGTCAAGTCCATACTTGTTGCAAAGTGTCCAATGGACAATTCTTGCTAGATTGTCATGATGTCTCTTATATTTTTGGGGGGCTAGTGGCATACATTGACTGGTAATATGCCTTACGGTTTCACCATTTTGTCCACAAATTTTACACTTACGTGTTATTATTATTATTATTATTATTATTATTATTATTATTATTATTACTATATGTCAGCAAAGATGGCAGAACTGGTAGCATGCTGGACAAAATGCTTAGTGGAATTTTTTCAGTCGTTTTGTCTTGAATTCTAATTCCAAGAAGTTCAACTTTCTCTTTCATCCTTTCAAGGTCAATTACAATAACTACCAGTTGATAACTGGGTCAACGTAATCGAGTTACGCACCAGCAAAAACATGCCAGGCTTTGTGCCTATAATGGAAAGCATTATTATTATTGTTATTGTTATCATCATCATCATTGTAGG
>NC_069002.1:23776139-23776640 GCF_001194135.2 Octopus bimaculoides
ATATTATTGTTATTAATATCATTATTATTATTAATATCATTATTATTATTAATATCATTATTATTATTAATATCATTATTATTATTATGATGATTATTATTCGTTTCAGTTATCATGTTTTCCTACCAGTATTTGATTAGTATCCTTCCATCGAAGGCATCTAGCACTTTCCCTATTGTCCTTGCTGTGCCAAGGAAACCAGGCTTTGTGTAGACACAGGAAATTGGGAATTTAGCAAGATAATGGGATTATAAATACAGGATGCTGCTGCAAATTGAGATTAAGTGTGTGGGCGTGTGGCATTGAGCTCTTGATGAGGTCTGATCCCTGTTATTGGATCCTCTCAATTTTCAAAAGCCTGATGATATTAGGTATACAACTGTATGTATCTTTATGTGTGTGTGTGTGTGTGTGTGTGTGTGTGAAGATGCTGGTAGATTACAAGATATATTCATACATCATAATTTTTGTTTCTACGCATTATATCAAAATGGGTGTATA
>NC_069002.1:23777192-23778847 GCF_001194135.2 Octopus bimaculoides
TATATATATATATATATATATATATATATATATATATATATATATGTATATACATATATGCATATATCTATCTATATATGTGTAAGAGTCTTTTTATATTCACGTATATGTATATAGGTATGTTTATATGTGTATATAGATGTGCTTATATATGTATCTATAGATTTTCACACATATATATATATGATTATATATCTATGTATGTGTGTATATACGTATGTATGTATATATGTATATTTATATGTGTGTATGTATACACACTCACACACAAACACACTCACTCACATACACATACACACACAAACACACATGTATGTATGTAAGTAGGTATATACGTGAGCAGTTAAGCTTTTTATTCCGTCATTGATTTTAAATAACTTTTCTTCTGGTCACTGATTTTCGGTTAGCATATTTCTCTGGAATATTTGCAGAATGAATTAAATATTAAATCACTGAGGCATGCATATTCAAAGAAGTTTTTCTGCCCATACCATACATCGGTCAAGCAGTTATTGAGTGTGCTCTGTATTTTGGGTAAACATGAACTCTCTATCTTTTATGATTCCTTTTCTCCAATTGACTCTTTCTGACATTCTGTGGTTTGTGAGTTTAAAACTTAATTGTCTTCGATTCTAGTTACTGTTGTTTTGGGGAATATGGAGGTGGAGAGCAGCAAGAAGTGATATTGAACCAGTGTGTGCGCTCATTATTGGTATAACGACCCTCCCAAAACTCAACAAAAATACTAACCATGCAATGAGGAAGTTGAAACAATGCTGTGTCATCCAGCTCTTAAATGATTCAATTCAAATATATTGGGAGGTTGGTCTTTAAGTTTGCTTCCCAACCAATGTGGTTTCAGGTTCAATCCCACTGGAAGGAATCTTTGATTCATAGCAGTTGTGAGTGGGTTTAATTGATGGAAGCAAAAATAAGCCCATCATCTTTGTGTGTGTGTGTGTGTGTGTGTGCACGTAAGTATATGTTTTAAGAAGGTTGATGGTATTTGAGAGAGATTTGGCTGCTATTTTTAGCAACTACGTAGGACCTAGATGATCTGCCCTCGTGTATCTTTATGTTGTGAGGCTATTGTTTGCTGAAGGCTGGGAGCAAGTGGGAAGTGTTTATAATTAAAATGTTATTTGAATGCCTGAAAGGAAGTCATAAGTGGGAGGGGATTCCCAAGAGATGCAAGTTTGCACAGGAAGGATTGGGTAGTACTTAGTAGGGGATCTGATGGTAGAAAATCTATATACAGGCAAGATGGATGAGTTCAAGTAGTTGTGATGTTCCAGGATGAGTATCTAAAACAAGAGTTGCAGAGAATAAAACCGAGAGTAAGCTTGGGGAGGATATTGTGTTGGGAAGGGCAAGAATGTCACAACATCCCGTTCAATTCCCTCAGTTTATTACAAATATGCAAACCTTCAAACAACTGCTTTTGTAATAAATCAATTTCTCTTGACTGAATATATATATATGCAGGAGTGGCTGTGTGGTAAGTAGCTTGCTTACCAACCACATGGTTCCCAGTTCAGTTCCATTGCATGGCACCTTGAGCAAGTGTCTTCTACTATAGCCTCAGGCAGACCAAAGCCTTGTAAGTGGATTTGGTAGACAGAAACTGAAAGAAGCCTGTCGTATATATGTGTATA
>NC_069002.1:23779210-23784040 GCF_001194135.2 Octopus bimaculoides
TTTGCTCAACTAAAAGGCGGTGCTCCAGCATGGCTGCAGTCAAATGACTGAAACAAGTAATAGAATAAAAGAAAGAATAAGTTTACATATTGAGGGAGAGGAGGGATATTGGCAACGAAGCCCACTTGTGAGAAATAACAGCCAAACTTTCCTCAAACATATTTCCCTTTCAATATATTAAGAAGCACAAGGTGGCAGAAATGCTAGAATGCCGGGCGAAATGCTTAGCAGTATTTCGTCTGTTTTTACGTTCTGAGTTCAAATTCCACCGAGGTCAACTTTGCCTTTCATCCTTTCAGGGTTGATAAATCAAGTACCAATTCCATACTGAAATTGACCTAATCAACTGGTCCCCTCCCCAATGATTTCAGGCCTTGTGCCTAGAATAGAAACTAATATATAAAGAAGCACATTATTTGTGATATCCTATTTACACTATCAGAAAAATTGTAATATTGGGTGGCCATGGTTGGAATCCTTTTTGATTATAGGTCTGCTCAATTGGTGGACCTAGAATTAAACAACAGCAACCACCGTGTTGCAGAAGGTAAAGAACTTAATAAGCTCACCATCCTGCCAATTAATATTGAGGCTTTGGGTTGTTGGAGAATTTGAGAACAAGCTTTGGGTAAGTAGACTCTAATAGAGGAGTTGGGGTGGTGCAGAAAACCTTTTCATCCTGAAACCCCTCAATATAAAGTAAGAACAGATCTGAAAAGCAGTAAAAGACTTTTATACAAGGGGTGCTAAATGCTCCTCATCTTTGACTACAAGTTGTGATTTGATAGGAAACTCACTCAAACCAGATGCAACACCTTGTTACTGCATAATAATAATAATAATAAGAAGAAGAAGAAGAAGAAGAAGAAGAAGAATAAGAGGAAAATTCTAACTGGGCCCCACCTGCGAGGTCATGCGCTGTTTATCTTGATATAAGCTCACCCTGTTGCGCACATATGGTTGTGATGCATGTGCCTGGTGTACCTTTATCAGACAGGTAGTCATGATGGGTATAATGGGCTTCGTATATTTTACCCCAGTGTCACTTTGATGGCATGCACTGCTCTCTCACTCAATAATAATAATAGTAATAATAATGATAAATGCCCTGATGCAGTACCAGGCAGTGGCTCTCATGGCTTCTTATCTTAACTGATTGGAAGTGTTATCATGTACATCGTTTTGTCTTGGCATAAAAGATGGGCTACAGCAAATATTCTGCTTAATACCACAGATTTGTTTGTCAGTTGTTTGACCATAACCAGTTGAGCATGTCCCTTAGTGGCTGATGATATGTGCATCTCTGATCAAGAGCAGAAGTAGATGTAAATTTTCTGAATCCATTTGTTAAACATCATAGCCATGTGTTGAGAAGAATTATTTGGGGTTTGAATAATTCCCCTTTGGAATCATGCGTGTTTCGTTTATCATCCTTAAACAATCCTTATTCAGGAATCGTTTGAGCAGGATGGGCTACTTGACCTGAAGAAAATTCTAACTGGGCCCCATCTGCAAGGCCATGCGCTGTTTATCTTGATATGAGATCACCATGTTGTGCATACATGGTTGTGATGCATGTGCGTGGTGTACCCTTATCAGATGGGTAGTCATGATGGGTATACTGGGCTTCGTATATTTGTACCCCAGAGTCACTTTGATAGCATGCATTGCTCTCTCAATAATAATAATAATAATAATAATAATAATAATAATAATAATAATGGTTTCAACTTTTGGCACAAAGCCAACAGTTTCAATAATATGAAGAACAAGAACAAGAACCCCCAAAACAACAAAAATTGACTTTGTTAATTGAATTGAGCAATTTTTTCGACAATTTGTCTGTCTTCCCAGGATTCAAAAATTAGAATGCAGAAATATAAAAATTAAAAATAATTTGAACAGAAATATCCTGCATTCCTTTTTTTAGACTAAACAATGTCATGAACTTTTTCTTTTTCATAAATGGTACCAAAGTTTAAAAAAAAATGAAGAAAAAAAGAAAACAAGAAAGAGAACACTTAGTCAAAGAGTTTTGTATAAATGTGATGGAATTCCGGGTATAGGCACAAGGCCTGAAATGTTGTGGGAGGAGACTAGTCAATTGCATTGACCTAGTGTTTCACTGGTACTTAATTTATTGACCCCAAAAGGATGAAGTCAACCCTGGTGGAATTTGAACTTAGAATGTAAAGATGGAGGAAAAGTCGTGGAGCATGTTATCCAGCATGCTAACACTTCTGTAAATCCTATAGATGTACTGTAAGACTGCCAGTTAAGTGTGGTAGTCATGTTCGGACAGCATATAGACAGACATATAGAGCTAAAAAGCAGAGAATTATAAGCAGTAGACAAAAAATTTCCAACACCAGTAATGAAACTGCTAGATCACATGATTTCTGCATGCTCGCACATCATCATCAGCAGATATCTTCTTTCTTCTCCTGTTAGTACATCCACATTAAGTAGCATATCCAGATTGCTATTCAGTGCTAATACTGCTTCCATTGCTAATATCTAAATTTTCCCAAACCCAAATGATATCCACATCCTTGAGTTCACACACATGCACATATGCACAAACATATGTGCACTGTTACAAGTTGATGCAAATTTTCTGAATCCATTTGTTAAACCCATCAATTAAAACCATAAATGTATCCTGCATTATAGGGAAAACAATGAAAGAGTTTATATAATTAATGTTAAATATATGGTGTATTATGGAGGAAACAATGATAAAGTTAATATAATTATGTTAAATCATGATTAGACTGTTAAATGGTATTATGCACAAACTTGATTTCCTCCCATAATTCTATCAACTTTGAACATGGTCTATTTTGGCATCAGTTCCTGCTCTTAGTCAGGTAACTGAATTAATGTGATCAAATGAGAGAAGCATCTATTTAAATGGTTGATCTTTATCAATAAATTTATTCTCAGCTAGCAATGTAGTCACATGACTTGTTTGATGTAGGCAAATATTTATGGATAAACATTGCTCTGCTCTACTTCCACCCCAGAGTAAGGCACTTGTCTCTACTTGATGTTCTTTGTTCATTCACAAAACATCTGGTTTCCATTTCCCTACTATTCCAAAATATAGGTTTAACAAATAGAAATTCTTAGTTGACCAAGTCATCAACTGCCACAGCTGCAGCGTCATTGCTTTTGAGACTTCTGGGGTTCCTGTAATCATGCAAAGCAAGAATCCAGCCTCCTTTTCTCATCAAAGCTTGTTTTAATATCAACATAATAGAATATTTCAACATCTTTCGTAAAGTTCACATGTTGTGGATCAATAAACATTACTATGTGAATGAAGTTAACCTTTTCGTTACCATATCTGAGTTGAAATATATTGCCTTTGTTTCAATTATTTTTTTAAATAATCAAGTATTTCATAAAATAACTCCCTCATTATTAAGCTGGTATCTGGAACAAATTAACCTAAGATTTTGATGGAAGATTATAATTTAGATCACTTTAAAACAGTTTGTTTGTGTCATAGAAGCAGAGGTGGTTTCAGGCAGGTTGGTATCAAAAGGGTTTCGTTGTCTAAGACTGCACCTTTTCATAGTTCAAAGTGTGTACAGGGTTATTTCAAGGAGAAACTTCCATTTATTGTCTTAAGGGAAGTCCAGCCTTCAAACTCACCAGATTTGGCTATATTTGGATATTTGGGATGTCACCGAGGACAGGACTGATACAACATCTCATGGCAGCATCACCATCTTCAAAAACTAGCATTAAGAAGGCATTTAAGTCTATCAATGCAGGTAATACAAAGAAGAGTGCATGAGCAGTCTTCCTCATCTTCATTCATTTAATTCTATAAATGCAAATGGCGGATATAGAGCAGGGATTCTCAACCATTTTAAATCTATGAACCTCTTTGATTACTATTTTATTCTGGTGAACTCCCGTAGCCATTCAATGTTTAAAAAATAGTTTTATTGAATGTTATTTATTAATGTTTTCACATATTAATTTGTGTAGGTTGAATTGTGTCAAATGTTTGAGAAAGGAACCCAGCTGTTTCTTGCAATACACACATCTAGAACAAGATGTTTTCAGGGGCCCTTAAAATACTATTGTGGATCCCCAATTTACAATTTTGTTGCGTGAACCCCCAGGAATTTTATGTAGGCCCTCAGAGCAATATGCTCCGCATACTTTTGTTCAAAGACAACTCATATACTCTTGATAATCTTTCTCCATGTTGCTTGGTTTTCTGCTAATGATTCCCAGTTTCCATATCTATCTCCAAAGCTTGAAGATTACCTTCTACAGCATAGATAGACAGATGACAGACAGACAGACAGATAGATAGACAGTTAGATAGAGCTATACACATGCACATACACTCACCAGTACACATAGAGACACATAAACAGATGGACTCACATTTCTATTGTTTAAACTGCACTGCATCATAATGTGTGTTTCATGGCAAGTTAGGATATTCATTAGTTAAAGCAATTGTCAAATAAACCCTTTTCTCTCCCTTTAATTGCTCAGGCTTGGGTAACTTGCAGTCTCGCACCATGTGCGGGCCCTGACACCGCAAACACTGTCCTTTGAACGGTCGCACACATTCCTTGTTCGACCCCTCTCCGCTACTCCTTGGTCGGCCACCTTTTGCTGTTGCCGCTGCTACCAACGGTGTCGATCTACAACACGAAACTAACATACGAGCCCTCGTTATTATATCCACCATGGGCATGGCGTTCACGTCTGGCAGTTTCTGCAATTCGACCGACATGTGGTCAGGAAACCCAGTTACAAACGCCAACTTTACTGTTTGATCCAGCGATTCTCCCTCAT
>NC_069002.1:23784290-23786040 GCF_001194135.2 Octopus bimaculoides
GGTCCCTCTCTTCCATCTCTAAAAATAGCGCCAATGCCGGACCATCCAGGTAGAGTGGTAGAAAACTTGCCAAGTCGCATATCCCTTGGAGCTTCGTGACCAGCTTCATCCTTTTTAGCCATGCGACCACGTCCGTGTCGCCGCAAAACGGTTTAATTATATCACTAGAAATCCGGACTACACTCATAATTTTTTTTTTACTTATGGGCCGAAATAGCTTGTGGTGTGATGGAGGAAAAAAGACAACAAGAAGCAAAAGGACAGAATGAAACGTTGGACCTTACCTTGTTGACCGCAGCGGAGTACACGATCGCTCCTGATCAGAACACGTCTTTCTTGTAACCTCTCTGTTTTCTGACTGACCCCATGTGCTAGCCTTCGACCGAGTGTCGCCGACTTCCGGTCTGACCCTTCCGATCTGGCCCTTCCGGTCTGGCTTCACTTCTGTTTGCCTCACCTCTCTCCACCACAACACACAGCTCATCACAGCCCATAACACCACAATACATTAGTAAATATATCAGCTTTACCGCTTGGATTGAGTGCGTCACTCTTTTGGTCAATATTCTGTATTAACAGACTGTTAAAAATGTGTGTGTGTGTGTTTGCATGTGTGTGTATCTTTCTTTCTCCTAAATGAGTGTGTATGTATATGTGGTGGATATCTGACATATACACACATGATGACACACACACATGCATACATGTTATACATACATTCACTTTCACTTGTTTAAGTAATAAATTTCTGTTTACAGCAAGCACCACAATAAAACCTAAGTGTTAATGGGACTTGAAAACTGAATTAGCAATTGTTTAATAGGTGGTAATTTTGGGGTGTTATATCTGTTCCATAGTTTTAGAGAAGAGTTAAAAGTACAATCACTAACAATGAAATTGTTTCACTTTCAGAAACTATTCAAATTAGATGAAAAAATCTCCCCCTTCCTCCTCCCTTTATGACTTTGATTACTTTTCCATTTCATTTTCTTATTTTCTTTTCAAATATTCTCCGTCATCGTTTAGCATTGATTGACTTGGTACTTAAGGTTTTGCCATTATTTGTTGTTAATCGGTTGAGGTTTGTCAACACCTCTCATCTGCAATTTCTTCTTCATATACTGACAAATAAGAACAAAATAATTAAATGATAAAATTAAAATGAGTTGAAAATTGCTTTTACTCCATGTTAGCTAAGTGTAGTTAAAGGGTGGTATAGATGGGTATTTGTAGTAAATATATAATCCCAAAACCCAGTTTACAGTGATATGAGAGGACTTGAAAGAGAAAAACATGAGCTCTGCAACTACGTAGTATATCTTGTCTCTGCAACCTTGATACAGAGTGTCAATCAGTAACTGAAGCTTGATTCCGAATTTGAATATCGAGGGGCAATACAGAAGAGTTTTTAGCATTGCAATAGATATCAAGGAGCTTGCATAAACCTCTGCATACCTCCTGCAGTTTCTGTTTGGAGCAAAGCATCTCTGATGTTTATTTCACCTATATAGATATATAACATATATAATATATTTATATGATATGATATGATATATATATATATATATATATATATATATATATATATATATATATATATAATATCATGTACGCATATAATATATGTACATACATATTTCAAAATGTAACCACATGGGGATCATTGGTAATTTTTTTCCTCCATCTTCCTTTTCTCTTGAACTTTCCTCCATCTCCTGTTTCTGACCAAAAGCTTTGCTTGAAATGTAAA
>NC_069002.1:23786140-23787354 GCF_001194135.2 Octopus bimaculoides
ATATATATATATACATACATACACATACACACACACACACACACATATATTTACATATAAAATAGATATACGGGTTTAGTTCACAGGTGATCTAAATGAGTAGGTATGCTAGGTAAGTGCTGTAACAGATTACTCGGGATCCAAGGTTATAGCCGAGATGGTAGTTATGGAGCCATTGCAGATTTCTGATATAGTGGATATACAATTGTTAAAGAGGACAACAAATGTCAAGGCAAGGCAAACATCTCAAGTTATATACATTATTATTATTACTGGAAAAAAGATTCAAAGTCTTACAGCTGTTTCTGGGATATCCCAGAATATAGGATATTCCATCATCGGAGACAAATAGCTAAAATGAGAAAGATATAGATTAATGAAATGATGACAGAAAGGACAGGAGTAAAGGAATAAGGAGATGAAGAAAGAGAAGAAAAGAGTAGTACAAAAATTCACAGTTCAGCTTTCTGATCTTGTAAAAATAAGTCCGTAAGTCCTTAGGTTCATTCCTGTGTAAATCTATGCAGGTTAAAGTCCTGATAGTGTAAATATCCAGAAAAAAGATATGGACATATAAGCATTCAATAGCAGAATGGTAGTGGAGGTGGCTATTAAGTGGTAAAAAGAAAGAAAAGTAAATAAATAGAAAGAGAGGAAGATAGAGTGAGGGAGGAAATTAAGGATTAGCATTAAGGATAAAGTAAGGTGTATAAACATATAGTGTGTAAGAATATATTGTACAAAGATAGCCAAGAAGATAAGAGAGAGGAGGAGGAGGCAAAGGAATTAACGTAAAAAAACAAAATAAACAAAATAGAGCAAAATGAAAGGAATTTAAAGAGAATAGTAGGTGCCAGGGGTATCATTTTAGTCTATGTGGGTTGGGGAGGAAATCTAGTAGTAAATGCTTGTGTCCATTCTGGCAGAGTAAATTCTGCCCAATAGAAAATAAAGATGGTTACATTCAACAAGTTCTATGATGACAACAATTATTATTATTATTATTAATATTATTATTATTATTATTATTATTATTATTATTATTTATTATTATTATTATTATTATTATTATTATTATTATTATTATTATTATTATCGTTATTATTATCATCATCATCATTATCATTATTCATATTATTACTATTATTGGTGCTAGTATCATTATTTTGGTTTGGCTCGAGTTTGGTCTTATTCCTGGTAGGATTTATGAGGGT
>NC_069002.1:23788212-23788985 GCF_001194135.2 Octopus bimaculoides
ATTATGCTTATTGATTAACCCATTACCTCCCATAATTCTATTAAATGGAATTTTTTTTATGAAACTTTGATTTCTAGCATAAAACAGCCTTAGAAACACGCTGGAATGATCAAAATAACATTTTAAATAGAAATAAGCGAGATATTGGGTGAAAAATTAGCAAACCTCATTTGAATATCAGAGAAATATACCTAGTAGATATAGCAAAAAGGTTAGATATGTGTAAATATTGACAGATAATTATGAAATTTGTAATTTTTAAGTGATCTCATATGAGATCACTGGTAGGTAATGGGTTAAGGGGGCAAGTTGGCAGATTCATTTGCAGGCTGGGAAAACTGTTAGGTGGTATTTCACCTGTCTTTATGTTCTGAGTTTAAATTCTGCCAAGGTTAGCTTTACCTTTCATCCGTTCATGACTTGATAAATTAAGTACCATTAGAGTAATGGGGTCAATGTAATCGACTTAGCCCTTCCCCCAAAATTTCAGACCTTGTGTCTATAATACAAAGGATTTATTATTATTATTATTATTATTATTATTATTATTATTATTATTATTATTATTATTATTATTATTATTATCATTTTATTAACTTGGTGTATTTATTTATGCCTTTATTATTTTCTCCCCAAAATTAATTTAACTTTTCATTTACTATTTTGAGTAAAATTATTGGAGAAAACATGACTAGAAAAATTTTTCAAAATAACCCCTGTATATACATCAGTTCACAATGACAACAATAATAATAAAAATAATAATAACAATA
>NC_069002.1:23789055-23792192 GCF_001194135.2 Octopus bimaculoides
CAACCACAGATTTGTCAACCAATATCTTAATATTTCCTTTTCTTTAACACACACATACACATTCACATATATGTACACTAATACACATACCTACACACTCACAGAGATATCTACACACCGACACTCACACATGTACACATCCATATTCTCACAAAGACACACACACACACACAAATATATATATACACATTCATACACACACAAACTTACACATGCATATACATAGACACTCACACACATGCACATTCATACGCATGCACATATATATATATACTCACACACATACATACATACATACATTCACACTCACATACTTACACATTCACACTCATAAACATTCACAGACACACATGTGCACACACTCAGGAAGACTCGCAGACACTCATACACACACTCACAGACACACACACACGTAGACACGCACACACACAAACACATTTTGCCTCCTCTTCCCCTGCACCTTCCCCCATCCTTCCAACAATAATCATGATTTTGCACTCATTTTTCTTCTAAATTTTTTCCTTTTCTTTTTCTGTCTGCACCACCACCACCACCAACCTCCTCTTCCTCCTCCTCCTCCTCCTCCTCCTCACTTTTCTGGATTTTTTCTTTTCTATCTTTTTTGATAAATCTTTTTCTTTTTGCTTTTCTCATTTTTCTTTTTTTTCACTTTTTACTCTCTCCTCCTCCCTTCTCACATTTTCAATCCCCTTCTTGGAGACTGTCAACCAATATGAAATCCTATCTTTTTATAGATTATGTACACACACATACATACATACATACATACATACACACACACACACACACCAGGATACATACATACATACATACATACACATACATACATATATATAGATATATATATATAGATATATATATATATATTCATATATATATATATATATATATATGTATATATATATATATATATATACACACACACACCAGGATATTACTCTCTCTCTCTCTCTCTCTCTCTCTCTCTCTCTCCTCTCTCTCTCTCTGTATATGTGTGTGTGCATATGTGTATCTTTAATCAAGTAGAAAGTTCTTCTGGTTAATTTTTTTTATGTCAACAGTAAAACCATGTGTATGTGTGTGTGGATGAATCTAGTTATATTGATATGTGGTGGTATGTTTGTGTGAACCAGTGCCGATGTTGCATGCGCGTGCGTGTGTGTGAATATTGTAGTTACCATATTAGTGTATGTGTGCATGTGTGTATATATATATGGGTGTGTGTGTGTATTTATTTCTTTCTGTGTATGTGAATGCTGTAGTAAGCAGTGATAGAAAAATATAAAGCTACAAATATTCTGAGATTTTTGTTAATATTTAGAATTTTTTCCTTTTTGTGGAGGAAATTAGCAAAAAAAAAAAACGAAAGAAAAAAAGACAAAAGACAAAAACAGTAAGCAATAAAGAACATCTTTGTTTCAATTGTCATGGTTACTATTAGGTGGGAATAAATAGTTTGGAGTTTTGTGAAAATCCTGACCATCTTCCCTCTCTCAGCATCTTTGAATTTTCTTGGAAGAATTCCACCTGTATCTGTTCAATCTTTAGAAATGTTACCTTTCCATTTATCAGATTTATTGTCATCATCATCATCAACACCATAAGCTAATGATAGAGCCTCCTTGGGGTAGCTGGACCTGCTAGAAATAGGAGCTTACTCTCCTTTCAACCACACTGTATTGTCTTAAGAAAGAGAAGATATGTTTGATGATGTAAGTCTAAACAGATTGTCTGAAAAGAAAAGTTTTAAAAAAAGGCAGGAGTGTTATGGCTTATATACCTGAATCGGAGTTTGACCTGTGGTTAAACAACAATTACAAGTTTGTCACCATTTCATCAGCAGCAGCAATAGCACCAACATCAACATCACTTTTATCCTTATCATCCTAAATATCATCATCATCATCATCATCATCATCATGACTTGATATCATTCAACATCTATTACTACTACCACATACACTTCTACTACAGTCAGCACCACTACCACTACACCATCTTTGTCATCACCATCGTCACTACCATCATCATCACCACCATCATCATCACTGTACCACCACCACTACCAGCATCACCACCACCATCATCACTGTGCCACCACCATCATCACTGTGCCACCACCATCACCATCATCACCCTTGCTACAGCATTCACTGTTACTTATATAAAACTGACCTGTCGGGCCTTAACTGCCAAATGACCTCACAACGAGTCCACATTTGTCTTAGAAACCAGCAAGAGGTTTATCTTAGTGTTCTATCAAGGTTGTTTACAATCTACCATTATTCTATTGTTCATCTTATCTGCAACTTGGCATGGTTCCAATACTGGTAAATTTCACCTCAATGCTAAATACATATGTTTTTTTTATAAAGAACCATATTCTAAGGTTCTTTTTCAATATACAATGGTTTCACTTGTTTATTTTTCTTTGGCACCAAATCCTTACCCACTCAGTGGACATGACAACATCCTTATCCAGCTATGGCTGCTACTGTTTATATCTGATATTATCCAAGAGCTTTGGCAGTACATATTCCAAAATCGGAACAATACAGAGAAGATATTATTGAATGTTTATTTATCATTGTGTTTTTGTTCGTTAAAATCCTTACTTAATTATTATTGTTCCACATTTTCATTTTCATTTTTACATTTTTGTTTATAAGAGTTTAAAAAATTATTTAAAAAGATCTTAGCCTCATCTTTTGAATTTAAAAATAATATTAAGTGCAGGAGTGGGTGTGTGGTCAGTAGCTTGCTTACCAACCACATGATTCTGGATACAGTCCCACTGCATGACACCTTGGGCAAGTGTCTTCTACTATAGCCTTGGGATGACCAAAGCCTTGTGAGTGGATTTGGTAGATGGAAACTGAAAGAAACTCTTCGTATATATATATATATATATATATATATATACGATTCGCCATGATAGATCATTAGCCACTACACATCCTTTATTTTCTCTCCTTGTTTCTTTCTGTGGAAGAGCATAGGCTCGAAACGTTAAAGACTTTTTCACTTCCCGAGCGTTATACTAATACATCTGTTTGTTGTCTACACCACCTGTCTTCGTGTGTTGTTTTTTTTTCGTGAATTCTCCCTATATATAT
>NC_069002.1:23792323-23793192 GCF_001194135.2 Octopus bimaculoides
TATATATATATATATATATCATGATCATGATCGTTTTATGTTTGCTTTCTATGCTGACAGGAGGCTGTACCAGGCTTGAATCTGATTTGGCAAAGTTTCTACACCTGGATGCCCTAATACCTACCACTCCGAGAATGTAGTGGGTGCTTTTTACATTCCACCAACACGAGGGTAGCACTGGCATTGACCATGCTTGCATGGTGCATTTTATGTGCCACTGGCATGGGTGCCAGTCAGGTGGCACTGGCAACAACCACACTCAAATGGTGGTTTTTATGTGCTGCCAGCACGTGAGCCAGTCAGCCGGCACTGGCATCAATCATGTTCATATGGTGCATTTTACGTGTCACCAGCATGGGAGCCAGCATGTATTAGTATAATGCTCGGGAAGTGAAAAAGTCTTTAACATTTCGAGCCTATGCTCTTCCACAGAAAGCATTGATAATGTTCAAATGGTGCTTTTCACGTGCCACCGGCACAGGTGCCAGTTGGGTGGTACTGGCATCGGCCATGACAATGATTTCACTAGACTCAACAGGTCTTCTCAAGTACAGTTTATTGCCCAATGATTGAAGGGTACTCTTAAATGGGCTAGTTATGCAACACTGGCATAGGCCACGGTTACGGTCTCACTTAGGTTGTCCTCTCTACCATTGCTTGACACTGATGTTAGTGTGTTTACACCCCCGTAACTTAGCAGCTTGGCGAAAGAGACTGATACAATAAGTACTAAGCTTACAAAGAATAAGTCCTGGGATTGATTTGCTTGACTAAAAGTGGTGCTCCAGCATGGCTGCAGTCAAATGATCGAAACAAGTAAAAGAATATATGTGTGTGTGTATATATAAATATATATGTATATATATATA
>NC_069002.1:23793202-23803500 GCF_001194135.2 Octopus bimaculoides
TATGAACCACATGGTTCTGGGTTCAGTCCCACTGCGTGGCACCTTGGGAAAGCATCTTCTACTGTAGCATTGGGCCAACAAAAGCCTTGTGAGTGGATTTGGTAGACAGAAACTGAATGAAGGCCATCATATATATATATATAATGTGTGTATATATTTGTGTCTGTGTGTTTTTTCCCCCTCCCATCGATTGACAACCGATGTTGGTGTATTTACCTGTAACTTAGTGGTTCAGCAAAAGACACCAATAGAATAAGTACTAGGTTTACAAAGACTAAGTCATGGGGTCGATTTGTTCGATTAAAGATGGTGCTGCAGCATGGCCACATTCAAATGACTGAAACAAATAAAAAATTTTTTTAATATGTAAATACTGAAATTCTTCAGTTTTTGCTCTCTCTTGTTTTCCACATATAAGGTATTTTTCGATGTTATTATTCAGGTCACTACCTGGAATCGAACTCAGAATCTTGGGCAGTGACCTAATTAATAATAATAATAACATCAAAAAATACCTTAGGAATGAGAACCCAGGTTCAAAATTTCCCCAAGACACCTGATGAAGGCTGGAGGATATATCAGCTGAAATGTTGTGTCAACAACAAACAAAATGAGGACAAATATCCATCAAATGTAAATAATGTACATATTTTGTATATGAAAACCATTCTGTTATATTTAATTTGTTTATACGCATAATTGCCTCCATATCTGCTTGAGTTGATTCCTCTTATAACCACTCTTTACCCTGCGGAATTGGTCCCTTGTAAAGACAATGGAATTTATGTTGGAATCATTTATGTACTGCAAAGTGTTTTCTAATCTGAGAATCTCTGGATCTCATCTGTTGACTATATATATATATATATATAAAAGACTGTATATATAACAGACTCTCCCCTATCGAAGATGATGTATGAGCATTCTGCTTTTTGAATGACCTGCACAGATGATTTGTTTCTAGTGATCAAATGTTCATGCCGCACATTATACCTCACTCTCACCATCAAATTGATGTCTGAACAGGTGTTTTCTCAAGAATTCCGGTCTAGGAATTGAAATAATGATCGCTTTATATATATAGAGAGAGAGGAAGTGAAAATTTAAAATCTTATTAATGGGACGTCTCACATATTTCAAACATTTTAATTGTCACTTTTTGTTGTTTTTGTTTTGCAGTGTCGGAAACTTGGTTTGCTTCCTCCTGATGAAACACTACCCCAAAGTTGTCGAGTGGCATTTCAGTTGATATGGGCCAATAATGGTGATGCGATCAGTCATCAGTATGCAGGAACTGCTGCATTAAAGGTAATTTCATTGATTCTCGTTATTATCATTAGTCGTATTTCTCTTCTGAAAGAAGGCAGTGGAATGGCACAAGCCTTAATCCCCTTCAGTACCAACCCATCTGAGACTGTCCCTGATCTAAATTAAAACCTTCCATCAAAATTCCATGTTAATTTATGCTCCAGACACCAGTTTAATAACGACAAAGTTGTTTTACTAATTTCTTCATCATTTTGAAAATCAATTGAAATGAAGTCAGTGTATTTTGAACTGAAATATGGTCACAAAAGGATTAAAGTATCTAAATTAAAATCCTCCATCAAAATTTCATATTAATTTAAGTTCCAAATGCCAACTTAATAATGACCAAGTTATTTTTTTAATTTTTTAATTCTTTTCAAAATTTATTGAAACAAGGTTAATGTATGGTAACGAAAATATAGTAATGAAAAAAAAAATCTTTGAAGAAAGCAGTGTCTGCTATTTAGTGGCTTATATTCTGAGTTCTAAAAGACAATAAGAGGTGAATTTAACTAGAACACTAGGGCCTGAAGAACGAGATGGAATTGTATGGATTTCTAACAAACTCTTTGATATTAATCTCTCAAAAACAACAAAAAAGCAAAGTAAATTTTTTGCTCCCTTCCTTCGTTGCATTATTTTTACTAAGGTTAGCAATCTACAGGTCTGTAGATCTTCATGCAATTTCTTGGTTTTTCATATCACTTTCAATAATACCCAAGTACTCATATCCTTCGTCTTCAACTTCCTTTGTAGTTTCATCATATTCCAGCTTGATCCCAAGACTTAAAATAACTTCACCTCAAATCTCAATCCCAATTCCATCCCTACATCCTTGCTAATCACCTGAATGGTTGACTTCAATTTCTCTCTCAGTCTTTCAAAAGAAAGCTTTTGATCATCCATAAACAACAAGTTATTTTCACATTACCTACACTGTATCCTAGGCACATCTTTCTCAGAACAGTTGATAGAGGTATCATGCAGATGACAAATTAGAGGGGACATAAGCTGTCCCCTTTGAAAATTGCTCTTTTAATACTTACCTCTCCCAACATCTCACCACATGCTGTGTGCTCAGTTTTCTAAGTTGCCATTGAGTCTTGTATGAAATTCACAATACTGTCAGAGATGTTAACCAGTTTAAGACACTCAATAATCCATGAGTGTAGGACCATGTCATAAGCTTTCTTGTTGGAAATTTTGATGGAAAGTTTTAATTTAGACCACTTTAATCCTTTTCTAACCTTATTTCAGTTTAAATACACTGCCTTTCTGTTTCTGTGTGTCTCTTCCTGCAGCTGAACATAGCAGTCTCGTCTATTATCGACACATACTTAGCACCTCTGCTTTTCCTCTACACCCCTTTTTGTTCTGCTGGGTGGAGCTCATTCTTGTCCAGTTAGTTGTAAATGCTGTTAGCAATTCTGCTTGTCATTAGTTTCTACATAAGTGGCAAACAAGGAACTGGTTGATAATGTCTCACCACATTTCCTCTATTTAGGTCCTACATTCTGTCATCCAGGCTGGCACTTTGATCTCACTGCTCATCATTTTGTGAATCTAGCTTACAGTTCATTTATGTATTATTGTTAGATACTGAAGTCCTGGGCCCCATTTGGATCAGGTACTTTCCAGTTGGGTAATTCCTTACACTGATATCCAACCATTTTGTCAGTGATTCTCAAATTCTCCTGTGGACACCTTCCTTTCGCTTCTTTGAGGGACCATAACCACTCCCCTTCAGTTTCGTGCTGTTCCTCCTGAGATCACATGTTCACCCAGAACCACTTGCTCTCCCCCGCATCTGCTGCAGCATTTTCAATATTTCCTTTTCCATTCAGTTCCTAATAAACTCATTCCTGGTCTTGATCAAAAAGTCTATTTAACCTATATTGTTCAATTCTCTGTTCATATCTCTTCAGCTTTTAGCTTCTGTTTTAATTTCTCAACTTCAACATTGATTCCTTGTCTCTTCACCTTATATTTTCTCTCTAACTGAACATACTTCTCTTTCTTCCAAATTTAATCTCCATTTTTCCTTTCTAGGATATTTTCTGATCTCATTGATGAACTGCTTTGTCTTCAGTTCTATATTTAAGAGATGAGGAATTACACACATTATTTATATTATTTGCAATTGACAGATATTTGTCCTCATCTTGTTTTTTGTTAACATGTGTTTTGGCAGTTTTTAAATTACAATTTTATAACTGGCAAAAAGAATAAGAAGATGACAGAAAAAAAGGAAAGAAAAAGAGAGAAAGAAGAATATTTAATCAAAGTTTTGTATAAATTTGATGATATTCTCCTGTCATCTTATTCATTCCTCCAGGGCATGATGTTAATAACCTGCAAACATATTTCTCCTCATACATTCTGAGAAGTGAAAGTGAAGCAGATTCAGAATATTTTCTGAGAATATGCACTTTCAAGTCTTCTTCAAAATTGCTGCCGCTTGAAACGAAATGTTCAGCAAGTTCTGTCGAGCTACTGTTATTGTGCCTGACGGCAATTCTGTGCCCATTAGCCCTTTTGTATAATTGTCCTGTTGTACAACCAGCATAAATTGTGTTCTGTTTTGTGCATTCTGCAGCGTACACCAAATGGGAATCTTTACATGTTCACCCTTCTGTATAAATCATAACATTTCTATCATGATTTCTGATGGAATTTACTTCCCTCATGTTGTTGCATAAAGAACAGGCTTACCTCTCTTGCGGCTGTTCTTTAAAGTACAGCGTGCAGATACTCCAATGTTCGTTTTCTTGGAGTCAGATATAGAGGTCAATAATTCTCTTATATTCTTATTCCGTCTAATGGGCAGCTGAGGAAATATCTGTTTGAAACGAGGATATTTTTTCGCCACATGCTGGTAACTTTCATGCAACACTTTTGAAATGCCAGCGAAATGTCGGTGCCAGCTAATCACTAAAGGAATTCTATCATCTATTGTATTGTGATTGCTAAAATTATTCGTGTAGCTTTGACTATCTTTGCTAATCTTAGCTATTTCATTTGCTATTTCCTTTAATCGTGATTCACTGTAACCTCATTTGACATAATGACATACAAAAGCATTTGCATGTTTCTAGTAATCCCCTATGTCAGTACAAATCCGTTTTATCCTCAAAAATTGGGATTTTGGATTTGACCGAATAAGATGATGTAGATGATTGGAGCGGTGGTGGAAATAAATATGGGATGACGTGGGCTTGCAAAATAACTCTGTCACTATTCTGTCTCCAGAAAACTTGACTTTTGTGTCCAAAAATTCAACGCTAGTTTTTGAAAAACTAGACGTAAATTTTATGTTGGTCTTAAAGCCATAATTTCTAGCATAACAGTCACAGAAATGTATGAAGTCCTTTAAACTATCCTTTGATCCTTCCCAGACAAAAAATACGTCGTCAATAAACCGTAACTAGAGTATTGGTTCATGACCATGAAGGGATTTGAATGTCTTCAGTAACTGTGTCTCGAATTTCATCATAAAGGCATTAGCGAAATTAACTACCATGGAAGTACCGATGGCGCAACCCTTCGACTGGAAGTAAAATTTCTGTCTAAACTTCATTGTGTTACTTTCTAACAATAATCTACTGAGTAAATTTGATGGAATACTTTTATTTGACCACTTTTCAAAGGCATCCATGCATGCTTCTACCCCTTCATTGTGGTCAATATTTAAAAAAGTTGTTGATTTTAGATACAAAATCAAAGGTATCCCGAATATAGGAACTTGATTGTTTTGCAACAGGGAGTAGAAAGCCATCCAGCCATTCCAAAGTTTTGGCCGTACAACATTCATATCCGCTGCAAATTGGGCACATTGGAGGAAACCTTTCAAACTTTTTGTGTATTTTAGGGAGACAATAAAATACAGGTGTTCTTCTTTCTGACCTTAAAATCCTAGATTCAGCCTTATTAACGAAATTGTTTCCTCCATTTCCAGAATTATTTTATCAAGTTCCTCTCTGTAATTGGGGTTTGGATCGACAGGTAATTCTTCATATGAAGTTTTGTCATTTTAAAATTTCTTCACAAGCCGAAATATACTAGCTTTTGTCCATAATTACGATAGTGCTTACCCTATCCGCCATCTTAATAACAATAGAATCGTTATTAGCTAGACGTCGGAGTGCGTAACATTGGAAATTTGTGAGGTTATTCCAGGACTTCTCTCCACTTGTTTTAAGGCTTTCTCTAATGCCTGCCTGACAGGATTCAAGAAATTCCAGTAGTACATGTGAACGTCCATCCTGAACTTTATCTGGATACCAATTGGGATTCTTTTCAATCCAATTATGTCAGATTCGATGATCATCATTTTAAGTAAACATAGAATTTTCTGACTCCTCGTTACCAGTTTTTTTCAAAAAAATAATATTCTTTCAGCTTGTGGTGGCAGACAAACTGAAATAGCCCTTGAGCTAGTTTATTCTTGTGGAAATTCTTAGTGCTTGGGCAAAAACTCAGTCCAAGCTCTAAGACTGAGAAATCGTCGGGCGAAAGTTTTAGTTTCGATAAATTTATAACCGATTTATTCTCTAGTGTGATGGTTTTTCTCGGGCAAGGGATTTTCAGAGTCTTTTTCTCATTAGATTCCTGACTACTTTTTGGGTTTTGCTCGAAATCTTCACTTAAAACGCGGAACCTATTGGGTTATAAAAATTTGTTCTGAATGTTCATGTGAGAAGTTATAATTTTTAGTCGTCTTTCTAGGGGTAATCTATTTCTGGGTGAGAGATAGAAAGTGAGTGACTTCTGTGGTTTTTGTAGACATTTGAAAAACCTTTACTTTTAGGAAAGGAACAGATTTATTGTTTTCGAGGCAAAATCTTAAGTGTGCTCGAATTTTTGGCTGATCAAATAGAAACTTCTCTGGAGCGTTTCCATGACCAGTTCAAATGAATACGCCAAGGCAAAAAGGCCATGATCATATGCGCCAACTTGGGGATTGATTATATGAACTTGTTGAATTGTATTCTGGTGGTAACCCTTCGTTCTTTGGTTGTATCTTACCATCTTTGCTTTCTTTGCAATGAGGCATTGTTTCAATTCCTCCACTACTACTTTCAGGCCCTTTCTTTCAATATTATACTTCCTTTTCTGTGCCCTGTATTTTTGTTCACTTTTAAGCTCTCCTTGCTCTTTTCGGTCTAACACAGAGATTTCCTTCGAGAGCATGTCTAACCCTGCCTGGATTCTTCATTTCCACCATGGGTCTTTACTATTGTCACTCGCATTATGTTTCTTTTTCTTGACATCGACACCCACATTTTCTGCTACAACAATATTTGCTGCCTTGATCAAATTATTTGTTTCTGTGATGTTTGTTCTGATGTATTTCAGAATTTCATTGACATTTTTCGTTTCTTGGTTCAATTTCCATCGATCAACTTTTTTAAGGTTGCAAATAATGTAGCTATCGTTCTCCTGTAGTCTTATCTCTATTCTGTCATAGATTGCCTTTTGTTCATCTGTCATGGCGCTGTTAGATTTATCGTCTTCTTTTAGATCATCTATATGTCTCTCATCAAGTAAACTACCACTGCTCCTTTCCTGTGCTATGAGATTACTCTTATTAGTAAGAACTGTATTTTCATTGTTATCTCTGTTGCTATTTTCCATGACCCGTCTTTTGACAACTTCAAGCTCTATTTCTGTGAACCAACAACTTTTTTAATCGCCCTAGCTTGATGACATAGACTTTGTTCCATGAGTTGAAACAATCCCTTTTCTCTCCAATACATACGTTGTTGGTAACCCCTAATTTGAGCACCATTTTCATCAACTGGGCTGCTCAGGTAGTAATGCTCCATGACCACAGCATTAATTTGTTTGCTTCATCTACGCTGTGTATGGTGGTCCCTTTGTGGATATCGACAGGCTGGAACTGGACCAGAATCTCTGAGCCTATTGGGTGTAACACTGTCACCATCATTGGCTTCAGTTTCATTCCCACCGCTATTCACAATATTTTGTCTTTTTCATTGTCACTCATATGAAGTAGCGATTATCAGGTTGCGCAATTACCAGTGTTTTTATTGTGACACCATCACTAGATGTATCATTAATCAGCCCATGAAGAGGAGGAGGCTCCGCCCATTTCCTTTCATTATTATTATTACTGCTGATATCACAATTATTATTGTTTTTATGTGTAGCAGCAGCAGTGGTTGCAGCAACAGCAACAGTAGCAGGGGTGGGGGTAGTGGTAAGGGTGGTAGTTGGGCCTCAGATTCCTGTGCTATCATCATAATAGTAGTAGTTGTAATATTATGGTAGTGTTAGTTGTATTTAGTATTAGCAGCTGCAGCATATTATTATTATTTTTATTTTTATCATTGTCACCATCACCACCACTACCATTGTTTGAGGAAATAGTTGGGTAGCAGTTTAGTGAATAGATCATATTCTACAGGTCTATAAATAGA
Source organism: Octopus bimaculoides (assembly GCF_001194135.2). Classification (NCBI taxonomy): domain Eukaryota; kingdom Metazoa; phylum Mollusca; class Cephalopoda; order Octopoda; family Octopodidae; genus Octopus; species Octopus bimaculoides. The sequence goes on from NC_069002.1 coordinate 23,800,951, forward strand.
CTCAGCAGATATGGGGTGGTCAGCCACCCTTTGGGTCAGCAGAGGTCAAATGTGTTTACTGCTACCAGTGGCCACTGAGAGCCCTGCCTTGAGAAGAAGCAGTTCAACCTGTTCTATTTGTAATTACTAGTAGAAAAAACAATAATATATATATATATATATATATATATATATAAACAATATATGAGTATATGCATATATATGTACATGTATGTATATACGTTCATCTACATGTACATATAGATACATAACTGGGCACATGACGTGGCAAATGAACAAGGACAAAATGGTAAACAAGGTGCAACAAACAAGCAGGCCACATAGAAACATCCCCTTCATCAGCTGCCACCATTAAAACTCCGGCGTTTCGAAATATATATATATATATATATATACACACACACACACACACACACATATATGCACACACACACACACACACATATATATACACACACACATATATACTGATATTCACATCATTGAATTTTTGAATTTCTGAATTCAATTGTGTCGTTGCAATAAATGGTGTGTTTCCGTATTTGGGTAATATATTAAAGTTTTTAAGTTTCCCTGAGATGTTCGTTTGTCTATCCAGTTGGAGAATACAGTAGGACTTTTGCAATGAAAAGGATGTTTACATTTTCGAATACTCAAAAAGAAAAGAAAACAAGTTGTAGATAGTAAAGTTTTAAGATTTACTAAATATGGTCTTTTGTATGACCGCACAGAGTGAAATGGTAGTGTTCTTAGAGTAAAAAAGAAAATGATGTTTACATCATCATCATCACCACCATCATCATCATCATCATCATCATCATCATCACCATCATCATCATCATCATCATCATCATCATTATTATTAAGGTAGCAAGCTGGCAGAATCGTTAGTATGCCAGGCAAAGTGCTTAGCAACATTTTGTCCATGTTCTGAGTTCAAATTCTGCTAAAGTTGACTTTGCCTTTCATTGTTTCTGGGTCAGTAAAATATGTACCATTTGAATACTGGGGTCAATGTAATTGACTTACCCCACTCCCACTAAACTTACCGGCCTTGTGCCAAGATTTGAAACCATTATTATTAATGTTGCTGCTGCTGCAGTCAATTTCCATTTTAGTTTTGTAATTTCTAAAAATACATTGTCTCTATTCTTTTAGTGCCAACCCACCTGTGAACTCACTTGCTTCTCTGATACAATATTCCAGTTTAAAGTGATCCAAATTAAAACCATGATTCAAAATTTCATGTTAATTTTTGTTCCAAACACCAGCATAATAATGCCAAAGTTATTTTATTCCATTCTTCATTATTTTCAAGCTTAATTGAAACCAAAACAGTGAATTTCAATAAAAATATGGTAATGAAAAGTTAAAAAAAAAAAACTAGTGACTTTATGAATGAAAGTTTTCAATTATGTCTGAAGCATAAGGCTGAACAAATTTTGAGTCCAGATGCATAATTTGTTAATCAATGCAGCATTATTAACAGTCATTAACCACTATTTGGATTCACAATATCATGTGCCATTACTATTAGTATTATAGCTTAAGGAAACAATTTATAGCACTCAATTATTAATAATGATTATAATTATTAACAATTATGTATTGTTTGAGAAGACAATGTAATATTATTTATAGTGATCATGCACGGATTGGATTTACAGTACCACGTGTGGTTATTAGTACGAATAAAGAAAATTTTAATTTTACCAAATTAAATCAAAGAATTCACTGAACTTCAGCAGGGAGGACTTTTAGCAGAAAAATATTTACATCCTCTTATATCAATCATTGGATTGTGGCAATGCTGGAGCACTGCCTTAAAATGTTTACTCAAATAAATCAATCCTAGTACTTGCTTTTTAAAGCCTGATTCCTATTTTATCAGTCTCTTTTTGCCAAGCTACTAAGTTACAGGCACACTAACAAACCAACACTGGTTGTGAAGTTGAACAAACACAAAGACACATGCACACACATACACACATGTGCACTCACACACACCATATACATACACATATACACAATAGGATTCTTTCTGTTTCTGCTTCCAAATCCATTCATGAGGCTTTGCTTGTCTCAGGGCTTTAGTAGAGGATGCTTGTCCATGGTGCCACACAGTGAGACTGAACCCAGAACCATGTGGTTTGGAAGCAAACATCATACCACACAGCCACACCTGTGCCTATTAGGTTTTTCATTTTAATATAGTTTTTTTTTTACATGCTCCACAACCATGTTTCATATGAGAAACATTCAGATTTAATCTTTTAGCACCACTGTTATTAATATATAGAGAAAGGCAATGAGGTGGCAGAATTCTCGTTGCATCACAAAAGCTACTTTGTGACATTTCTTGCAGCTCTTGCTGTTCTGAGTTCAAATCTTGCTGTAGTCAACTTCACCTTTCATAACTTTGAGGTTGAGAAAATACCCGTCAAATACTGGCATTGACGTTGAGCAAGTTTTTTCTATTGTAGCCTCAGACCAACCAAAGCCATGTGAGTGGAATTAGTAGACGGAAACTGAAAGAAGCCCATCATATAT
>NC_069002.1:23803692-23807265 GCF_001194135.2 Octopus bimaculoides
TGTGTGTGTGTGTGTGTGTGTATGTATGTGTGTGTCTTTGTGTCTGTGTTTTTCCCCCACCATGCTTGACATCCGATGTTGGTGTGTTTATGTCCCCGTAACTTCACAGTTCAGCAAAAGAGACTGATAGGCTTGCAAAAAATAAGTTCTGGAGTTGATTCATTTCACTAAAACCCTTTAAGGCGCTGCTCCAGCATGGCCACAGTAAAAGAAAAGAAAAAGAATAAAAGAGAAATTTATTTGAAATATAAATTCTTTGAATATTTTCATAAACAAACTTATCTTGTCTAACATAACTCATCCTTAGATTAGGTTTCACTAGATTAAATTAGTTTTTTCTGAAAATATACAAAATATGCAGTCATGATAATGTGTCTCAATAGACTTTTTCTAAGTAAATTAAACAATTATTTATATTGATTGGTTAATCGGTTATTTATACAATAAACACAAAGGTTTTATCTTCAAAACAAAATTTATTTTAAACCATTTTAATGATTGAACTTGAAGTAGATGAAACTATAAATAATTTTTTCTACAAATGTCACGAGGCCTGACATTTTGAGGGAAGGGGACCAATTGATTACATTGATCCCAGTTCCCTGCTGATACTTATTGATCCTGATAGAATGAAAGACAAAGATGACCTCAGTGGTGTTTGAACTCAGAACAAGAGGAATGTTGCTAAGCATTTCGTCCAGCATACTAATGACTCTGCCAGCTCACCATCTTAATAATAATAATTGAAATCGCTAAGGTGTGACAGCTATGAGAGTCAAACGTAAAGGTTATCCCTATTGTCATCGGAGCATTGAACTCAATACTGCCCAATCTGAAAGAAATATCTGGAAACTTTAAAAATAGCCTACAATCTAGATGTATTGCAAAAGTTGGTATGACTTGGAACTGCACACGTATTGCTAAAGTACTGTCTGTCTGAGGTCCTTGTTGTGACTTGACAAAATGTACAAACCCATGGTAGACACAATATCTTCAATCAACAACCTCATGATATTGTATACTGTGTGATGTCTATAATAATAATAATATCATCGGAAACGATAATGCAAAGATCTTATGGGATTTTATGATTCAGTGTGACCATGAGATAGAGAATAGGAAGCCAGACATAGTCTTAATTGAAAAAGAAAACAAACTATACTGGATTATGGATATAGCATACCCAGTGACAACAAGGTATGCAATAAGGAAGAAAGAAAAGGCGATAGGTATGACAGGTTAGCTTGGGAAGTAAAGCAGTTGTGGTTGATGAAAAATGTGGTAGTAATACCATTAATTGTTGGGGCCCTGGGAACAGTGAGTAAAAACCTTGAGAAGTACATGGAACAAATAGGGGCTCCAATAAGGGTGAAGCACTTGCAGAAAACAACACTGCTTGGAACCGCCCCAATACTCCGGAAGGTGCTCGAAAAATAAGAGGGGTTACCTTAGTTCACTGGTGGTGAACAGCTGGCACCATAGTACATCTCCAGCGTTAGAAGCTGTGCAAAGGCAATGATAATAGTAATCCTTTCTACTGGAGGCACAAGGTCTGCAATTCTGGAGTAGGGGACTAGTCGATTACATCAGCCCCTGTGTTTCATTGGTACTTAATTTATTGATCCCAAAAGATGAAAAGCAAAGTTGACCTCAGTGGAATTGCTACTAAGCAATTATCTCAGCATGCTAACGATCCTGCCAGCTCACCGCCTTAATGATAATGATAATAATGCTTTCAAATTTTGATGCAAGACCAGCAGTTACAGAGGAGGGAGTAAGCCATTTACATCAACCCCCAGTGCTCAACTGGTATTTTATTTTATCAACCCTGAAAGGAGCAAAGGTAAAGACGATCTCAGCAGAGTTTGAACTCAGAATGTAAAGATAGATGAAATGCAGCTAAGTATTTTGTCTGGCATGCTAACGATTCTGCTAGCTCACTACCTTAATAATAATAATGATGATAATAATAATTTTAATAATAATAACAACAAGAGTACTCAGAGAGTGCAAACCTCTGCCAAGGCAACACCAATGTCCTCTCAATGATTAGCTAGAGATGATTTTTAAAATGAGAATATCTGAAATAAACTTGACTGCTCTCACAAATGAGAATACTAAAAATGAACCCAACTGCTCTCAAAAATTAAGTAAACAAACAGGAAAAATAATCCAGAATCCTTGTCCTTTACTGGATCGATCCCAATGGTAGTCATGGAATGTGAAGGTGGGTGTGTAAGTCACGTTTGTAATGCTGAGTGTGTGTCATCTTCAGTGAGAGCAGGGACAGTTTTCTCTGTGAAGGCCTTTTTTAGTCTGTCCACTGATATAGTGTCTTTACAACCATTAAATTCTATAGTGAAAAAATTATCCATGCATGGAAGAAAATGGAAAGGACCTGCATGTGGTACTGTTAACGGAGGTTTAACATTGTTGCACATAAAAATGTGAGTCCAAGAAGTAAAGTTTCCTTCAAAGCAGAGCTAGAAATGCAATTGTCAAGTAGGTAAGAGGTTTTAAACAGGAGCGATATATTCGAAATTGGTAAAATTAAAAATTGTTGAGGATAAATTCAATTTATTATTGCTACTGAATATGTTGGTGTTATTTAATATCTGAGACGCGAGTAAAATTAATAATAGAGAAATGAAATACTGTCATAACTTATATGGAAACTATGAGTGTGCTTTCAAGGGAGATGATCAGAGAAAGACTTGAAAGTCAATGTAAGATCATAATACTTCATGTAAAGTAAAGTAAACATAACAATTAATCCAGAATTCTTGTCTGGTACTAAATCGATCCCAAAATCTAATCAGTTTGTGCCAGTTATGAAGTCAAACATCCTTGAAGGTTTCTTTTGAATCCATCCAGTGGTTCGTGAGATATCTTGTCCACAGACAAACAAACAAACACAACTGAAAACAACATCTCCACATTCACTAAGGCAGAGATAGTAATGATGATGATGATGATGATGATGATGATGATGACAATGATAATGTTTGTGGTCATCATAGAACTTGTGGAATGTAACCATGCCTTTATTTTCTGATGGTCAATATTTACTGTTTGTGTGACTAATAAGTCCATAACTACTTTTCTAAAATTGCTGGAGTGTTGAGTAAAATATCTTGACACATTCAGTTATGCACATTTAGATTCTGAGTTCAAATCTTGCCGAGGTCAGCTTTACAATTGACCCTTATTGCTGTTGCTGATTGTGAAAACTTATGAACTAAGGAAGCCTTCGATTTTTCCATCTAAAGGGGTTTTCAACCCTCTACTTACAAACTATTGTTTATAGCGTCATCTACTTTAAGTTCTGCAGTTAAAAACAAATTATTTCATGTTCTCTCAAAGTTTCTAAATTCTTATGACATTCTTTCTTGTACTCTTTTACTTGTTTCAATCATTTGACTAGAGCACTGCCTTGAATGGTTTTAGTTGAACAAATTGAATCCAGGACTTATTTTATTTCTTTTTTTAAGCCTGGTACTTACCCTATCATATCTCTTTGCCGAACCACTAAGTTATGGGGATGTAAACACATTATACTGGTTGTCAGGTAGG
>NC_069002.1:23808632-23813898 GCF_001194135.2 Octopus bimaculoides
ACACACACACACACACACACATATACATATATACATACATACATATATATAATAATATTAGGGACAAAATCCAAAATTACAGGTAAAAACTCAATTAAAATCAATTTATAAAAAATTAAAATTAAATTGAGCTTTATATATATAAACTTGGTTATTTCCCTAAAACTATATATTTCATACATATATATATATATACACACACACAATGGCCTTCTTTGAGTTTCTGTCTACCAAATCCACTCACAAGGATTTGATCAACCCAAGGCAATAATAGAAGACACTTGCCCAAGGTGCCACACAATAGGACTGAACCCCAGAACCATGTGGTTGTGAGAGAGCCATGAAATCATCTTTGATTTGGAGCCAAATTCATTTGAAATGAAAATAAAAATTAGGGATACTTTTTGGGGTTATATTTTGGCTTAATCGATATAAATTGTATCACAGTATGTTATGAGGCTCAAAACACCCAGTAACCCTAGGATACAACACTAACAATTGATCCAAGTATTTCAGTTATAAATACTTGTTGAAATTTATAATATTTTATTCTTTTTAAAACTCTACCTCGTGTGTGTCCTGTTCTTTAATTAGGCGGAGAAAAAAATACCCTTTAATTATAAAATCAGCATTCCCCTAAAGTAAACTTTAATCTTATTAACACCTTTTCTTAATGGGAAAGAAGAATACTAATGATGTCAGAGAAGATAAGAAAGATTAGGGAAGCCAGATTAAGTGGATTATGTGGATAAATAATTATGCAGGAAACAAGTATTATAATGTAGTTCTGCTTTAAGTGATTGTGAATAATCAGTAAAACATAGAATGAATAGAAAGGATAATTGTGCAAAGTAAAATCTGATATGAGATATATTCTTGAAATGGGAAAGTGGAAAAACAATTTGAAATTGAATATTATTTACAAACAGAATATTATTGCAGGTGTTTGAGAGCTAAATCTGACTTCATGTTTTCTAATAACAAGTTACAGTAAAAGTAGAGTATTTAAGATGTTTAAGTTATGCTGAACAAACATACTATTGTTCCTCAGCTGTCTTACTGAGGACTCTTGAAATTTTGACACCTTCAGCAAGTGTCTTCTGCAATATCCTCAATCAACCAAGGCCTTGTGAATAGATGTGGCTGATGGGAACTTAAATTTGAAAAACTTATAATTGTTTTTAAATAAATTTATTTACATACATACCAAACTAGTTTCAACAATATTATTTGTTTATCAATGGTAAAAAATTTAAAATTATGAATTAGAAAAACATGTTTAAAAGATTCAATGTTTACAAGTTTCAATAATATCAAATATGATTTAAATGTTCACAACATTCAATAATATAAAAAATGTGGATCATCTTGTTTAAATGTACAAAATTCAATAGTGTTAGAAGTGATCTTTTCTACTCTAGGCACAAGGCCCGAACTTTTTGGGGAGGGGGCCAGTCGTTAAGATCAACCCCAGTGCACAACTAGTACTTGATTTATCAACCCCGAAAGGATGAAAGGTAAAGTTGACCTCGGTGGAATTTGAACTCAGAATGTAAAGACAGATGAAATGCCGCTAAGCAGTTCACCCCGTGTGCTGACGTTTCTGACAGCTCACTGCCTTAGTATTAGAAGTGATTGATAAGAAATGTGAATCACCAAAGGTTTGGTCCTACGGAGTTAAGAGGGAGAAAAACAAGGAAGAAATGAAGAAAGTAAAAAGAGTGTTTTGTTTACAGTTTCTGTGATTCTTTTTCTGTCGTGTGCAGGGGCTTGTGCTTGTAATGGCGTTTTTGTTTTGGAATCTGGTGTATCTATAATTTTTTCCGTGAATGGATTTGATTTTTGATTTGTTAAAGTACTGGTGATGTCTTATTTTTATCGTGGTCAAGTTTGTTGCTCTGCCTGGTTGGCTTCCCTGTAGGGAATGGCCATCAGCCATTCCCATTGGTTGATTCTCTTAAAAAGTCATCTTGTTGTATTTACTGAAGTTCAGTTTTGATTGGAAGTAAAGTTTCATTGGTCTAGAGTTAGGTGATGTCAGCAACTGGTGGTTGTATGGTGATTTGGAGTTGCGGTTTCGAAACCTGCATGGAAGACTGTTACTTTTTTTTTTTTAATTATGTCTGTTGTATCTGGTTGTTTTTTTTGGTAGAGAAATTGGGTCTTTTTTTCCTTTTTCTCTTTAGTGTTTTTTCTTCTTTCTAAAGGATGTTCAGCTGTGGTTTATATTTTTCAATGGACATCCTTTCCTTATTCAAACAGAATTGGGTTGAAGTGTTTCTGGTGCATTGATAGAGAGGGAAGATTTGGTATTTCGGGTTTATGTTTGTTGGGCATTGGTCTAGGTGTTTACTTACAGGAATTTTCTTGATCGTGGGGTCCCTGATTTGTTGCCTGTGTACTGTTAGTCTGTCCCTCAATGTCAAAGTAGATTGACCTATGTAGTTTCCACCACACCACATTTGGGAAGATAGATTAAGTTCTTTGAAGCACAGGTGAAGTGGCTGTGTGGTAAGAAGCTTGCTACCCACCACCTTGGGCAAGTGTCATCTACTATAACCTTGGGCTGACCAAAGCCTTGTGAGTGGATTTGGTAGACGGAAACTGAAAGAAGCCCATCATATATATATATATATATATATGTGTGTGTGCATTTCTCAATATGTTCACTAAAGGGTATCGTTCTGTATTCTGGGAATGCAATCAGCTGTCAATGCAGAGTGCATCTGCATCTGAGCGAAATGTGCAAAACAAATGCTACCACAATTTATAATCTTTCCATTCTATCAATGTGCCTGCCATTGGAACACCAACACAAATTAGATTAAATAAGGAAACCTTCTTCATTGAAAAATATAAGCCAAAACTTAACCATTGCTGACACTTTTAAATAAGGAAACTCACTTCATTGAAAAAAATATAAAGCAAAACCTCACCACTTGTAACTTTCTACTCCTTCTAAACCAAATCATGTTAAATTAATCGAAATCTATCATCCCCAACATTTTTGACTATCTCCCTTACACCGGAAAAAATCCCTGATTACCTTCCCCTATCTAGAACTCCATATTTTACACTGTAGCAAAGACATGTTATGATACAGGTAGATAAATTTGAAAAGAAAATACAAAACCGGTTATTTCTCCAAAAACAATGTTTCTATACTCTAAATTTGATAACATTTTTCTAACATAGCGATTTAAATATATACTTTAACCACATAACACAAGCCTTCTGTAGTTTTTTCACTCTTGTTTAAAATATATAAATAAGTGGAGGAACCATCCTAGAAAAATTATTGACAATTTAGTTTAAAATATTTCATTAAGACTCTCCAGATTATCTGCTAATGATAAAATTTTTGATAATGAAGCCCAATTCTATAATTCGGCATTAAATAGGGCAGGATACAAAGAGAAGGTTTACTATATTGAAACTGATAGTAACAACGTTAAGACAGATAAGAATAATAGGTATAAGAATAAACTTAGTGGAAAGATAAACCCAGGAATATCCATAAACGTAACATAGGTAATTTAAAATTTTTTAAGAATTATACTAGTGACTGTGATAATACTAAAGATGATAATGTTTGGTTCATAGTCCCTTTTGGTAGGAATGTTAAATCTAACTTGATTGCACAGTTTAGAGAGATGATAAGCAGACATTTCCCAAAGAATTCACACTATGGTAAAATTATTAATATTATTTGTTGGTGATGTTATTAATGATATTAATAGGATTGATAGTAATATTAATAATATTATAATAGTATTGGTAATATTAGTAATAATATAATAATAATAATAATAATATTGGTGGTATTGATAATATTGATAATGGTATTGATAATATTGATAATGTTATTGATATTATTAATGATATTATGAGGGATTGTCTCCCCTTAACGGACCTTTCTTTATTCAAGGAGGGATTTATTTAACGAGTTATTTAAGGACAAATTTGAATATGGACTGGACTTGGAGACGATGTTTTGGTATTTACCTTTTGTTCTTAAATTTTTTCCCTGAAGACGTGTAACGCAATTTATATGTTTGACTTAAATGTGATAAATATAGCCTTATACAGAAATGTTGACATAGGAATAAATTTCAATAATAATGGATATTAGTATCAAAACCCTCTTTTAAATTTAAAACTTTGGATATATAACCAAGGAGAACGATCCTTAAGGAGTCTACTTTAGACTTTTTGCGGTGAAATCTCTTGCTATATTGGTAACGATTACATGGTTATATATATGTATATATATATATATATATATATATTAATATTATCTTGGTTGAAAAACTTCGATAATGCAAATATGTTAAAAGTTACCAGGGTAGCAAAAATCACGCAAAAACTGGGATATTACACCCAGTTAAGGGTTAGAAATTCCATGTTAAAGTGATGTTTTTTGAGTTGATATAAAGAATAATAATAAATGGAGCAAAACGCAAAACCCCCGCAAAGTTATATTCGTAGAGTTTTAAGTATACTTAAATATATTTACATATATACTATCAATTTTGTTATCGTAAGCATATTTCTTATTATTTCATCACTTTATAGTTTTGTACCTTGTGTTGCCATTTATTTAGGTTAATTACCGTAACTTAATATGATACAATATTAATGGTTAATTATATTTACAATCCATCTTTAATTTTCCTTCCTTATAAACGTTTATTTACACAATTAGTAGTATATAAAGAATTCATTGGATTCTTTCCCTTTCTCCTTCCAATTACAATAAATTTTTATTACCATTATTATTAACTTTAAGATTTTTCTGCGATTCATTATGTCTTCCTTTAATTTAAACTCTTAGTATAGCATTCATAGCCTCTCTCCCTAAACAGCTCCCTGTAAACTAGCGTTCTTGTTTCTAACGGTCATTTAACTTAGCTATATAGTATTATTACTCGTACGTAACCTTAGCATTCAGCACAAGTCTTGCATTTGTAATTTGGTTCCCTGACGATGAAATTATATGTATATACCAGCATCTCTCACTTCTTTGGAGTAGAGTGCATATATTTTTTGAAACATAAGTAGGAATTAAAGGAACTTATTGATTATATGCGTTTTGCTCCATTTATTATTATTCTTTATATATATATATATATATAAAAGGCAAAGAAAAGAATCAGCTCCAACATTATAGCCACCACTACTTGTACTACTACTCCCACCAACACCAAACCAACATATATATATGTATGTATGTATGTATACATATATATATATATATATATATATA
>NC_069002.1:23814161-23819709 GCF_001194135.2 Octopus bimaculoides
AGCTGATTCTTTTCTTTGCCTTTTTCTGAATATACCCCATTTTCTCTGTACAGCCATCATATCATCATCATCATCATCACCATTACTGTCAAATCCACCACTCAACATTATCAACATCATTATCATCATCGTCATCATGACCATCATCATCATCGTCATGACCATCATTACCAATACCACCTCCACCAATGCCACCACCTTTTCCTCATAGACATCAGTTATCATTATCTCCTACATTGCTGCCCCATGACCATTACCACTGTCATCATCATCATCATGTGCAAAACCAAGGTTAATGTGCTGCAAAGTTATTACAATTACCATTCCTCACAACGTTTGTATTCCTTGCCATTGTTTATCTTATTAAACACTCAAAACATGACAAAAAAAGCCTTAAAATAACCCAAAATACCTCTGGCCTTTATTATTTCTTTCACTGCAAAATTATTTTTAGAAATACTTTTTGTTATTGCTGTTGTTTATTTTATTTGACTGAGAGAGGAATGAAGTGAAATTTCATTATTACAATATCTATTATTTATTCTACCTTTGCTGATAACTATAGATATTATGAAGGATTTTTCTGTTCTTTTTTGTGTGTGTGTGTGTGTGTGTGTGTTTCTCCCCTTTTGGCTGTTGGCTTCTGAAATTCATTATTAAAAGATCTGTTTTCTGTATTGTGGGGCTTTCCTTTTTGTTTTTATAAGATTTCTGCAGAAATTGCAAACTCGTTTACTCCATTTGAAAAACAAAACAGAACAAAATAAACTAGAATAAAATAAATACCAAAAACTTCATGTGAAGTAGTGAAACCATTTTTGTGGAGTGAAGTTGGATTCAACTTAATAACTCCTCAAGGTGTTTGTACTAAAAACACAAAACACCATAATTTATGGAATTCTATAATGGCGGCTGTACTGAATGGGTTTTGGATATGTTATTATCTTTCATGTTTGGCCTTTATTTCTTGTTGCTTTTATATATTTTTTTCTTTCTTGTAGTGGGTAGAAATATTGAATGTGTGTAATTGTAAATAAGATAAGAAACTGTTGTGAGGCACTGATCCGATATTCTGATAAAAGATATTGGATTTGCCAATGTCTAAACAATGTCTAAACAAGTTGCTAATAGTGATTGGTCCTTGTAATGGCTGCATGCAAGCGCTAGGGTTGTTGTTATTGCTGTTGTTATCACTGTGGCTGCTAATGTTGCTAGTGTTGTTGTTGATTAAGGCCAGCCATTCTTTACCATAATTTGGCAAGAATATTTATAGCTTTCACCAAGTTGTTTCAAAAGAAGTGATTCATTAATTTAGTTGCCTTTGATTTGTTGTTGTTGTAGTTGCTGACTGAAGCTGAAGAATTGCATGATTGGTAGAATGGTAGACAAAATGTCTTATGATATTTAGTGGCAATCCTTTACATTCTTTGATCAAATCCTCTTGGAGTCAACTTTTCCATCTCTCTGGTGTCCATAAACTGTCAATCAAGTATTTTGGAATTGGTTAAGTCAGCTGCACTTTATCCAAAAAGTGTGTGCTTATGTTAGAAATCCTTTATTATTATTATTATTATTATTATTATTATTATTATTATTATTATTATTACTATTACTATTATTATTATTATTATTATTATTATTATTATTATTATTATTATTATTATTACTACTATTATTATTATTATTATTATTAAGGTGGCAAATTGGCAGAATTGTTAACACTCTAGGCAGAATGCTTAGCGGCATTTCATCTATCTTCATGTTCTGAGTTCAAATTCCATCAAGGTCGAATTTGCCTTTCATCCTTTCAGGATTGATAAAATAAGTACCAGTCACGCACTTGGGTCAATGTAATCAATTTACCCCTCCCCTGAAATTGCTGACCTTGTGCCACACTTTGAAATTACCATTCAGTATTATTTTTATCCCATGCTTTCTGAGTACAGCTCTGTGTGCTTTGGGTATGTGCTGTAGTTTTTTGTGGTGCTCTTATTTTCACAGTATTGAAAGTGCTTTATGTAGGATGTGTGTGGTGCCTAGTAGTGCTATTTTCTGTATGTTATATATACTTGTTAGTCCTGGTGTTTTTGTTATGTATTTGTATGTTTGTAATTGTACCTAATGCACCTATTATTATAAGGATTGTTTTTGTTTTTAGGTTCAACATTTTAGGTTACCTCTATTTCCAGATCTTTGTATTTTGAGAGTTATATTCATTTTTTTATAAAGATACATTGTCATTGGTTGAGATTGATACGTCAAGGAGAACGTTTTTTTTTCTTTAGTGATCTTTCACAGCTATATCTACTCTATTAGACTTGACTCCCTTTGTCTGTGTGTCTTGGTATATCCCAGAGTATAGTTGCTTTGTTATTTTCTGAGACTTTCTCTGCGATATGCCTATATCATCTTTTTTCTGTTGTCATTCCATAGTGTTGGCATAGCTTCAAGTGTGTATATAGGTTCCAATTCAGTCTGGGCAGTGAGAGACAATACAATTTATTGTTTCTTCCCCACCAGCACATATTCTGTAGTTATTAATTGTATTTTTCTTCATTGTGTGTTTCTGGTGGAGAAGCTTTGATCTTGTGCCACATTTAAAACCCTTCAGTCTCTGCTTTGAGTCCTGAGCTTCTCAACCATTCATGGAATTTTATTTTGTACTTTTTCTATTTCTTTTCTGTTTAGCTTACACCACTATTTACCATGTAGGAACTTTTCTTACCATCGTTTTATCATGTTATTTTTTTAATTCCAGTTTTATCTTAGATTCTAGTTGCTTTACATTTTTTGTAGTTTGTTCTTTTTCTTCATAGTTGTCTGGCATTATGACCACTTTCTCGTACATTTCAGCTTCCTTAAAGGCAGAAAACAGTTTTTCATTTTGCTCATGCTTCGTGGCTATTTGTACCAGTTTTCCTTGGTTCTGAGTTTTAGATATTTTTCTAACACTTTGGTGGATATCATTATTATTATTATCATTATTATTATTATTATTATTATTATTATTATTATTATTATTACTATCATCAAGGTGATAAGCTGTCAGAATCATGTGTTTTGGGCAAAATGCTTTGCAGTATTTGTTCTGACTTCTATATTCTGAGTTCAAATCCTGCAAAAATCAATTCTGACATTCATCCCCTTGGGATTGATGAAGTAGACTACCCACACCTCAAAATTTGCAGGCCTTGTGCCTAAATCAGAAACTATAAAAGGTGGCAACTTAGAAGAATGATTATAAGCATTGGTAAAAAAATAGCTTTACACTACTTTTTCTGGTTCTTTACATTCCAAGTTCAGGTCAACTTTACATTTCACACGTCTGAGGTCAATAAAATAAGATATCAGTCAAGTTCTGGGGTCAGTGTTGTCGACTGAGCTCTTCCTGACAAAATCATTGGCATTATACATAAATCAGAAACCATTCTCCATCTGTCCATCCATTTTCTCCATCCACTATTCCTGGGTGGTTTGTGAGGGTAGAACCCTCAGGCAACTCTTCAATAGGACCCTACCAGAAGCAGACATCATCAGACTTTCTGGATGGATTCTCAAGTATGACCAACAGAAACTTCCTCATTCTTGCTCTACCCCTAGGTTTTGTACCAGTGGGCTTGGTTTGAAGAATCAATCTTGCCATTCTTTCCAGAGGCATTCTAATATGTCCAGAGTACAAGAGCTGTGGCCTCTCAATGCAGAAAGTGGCAACTCAAACCAACTCGATTCCCTGATCTCTGAGCCATGTGTCTCCAGACATCAACACACACACACAATCACAGAAAGTGGTCAGCTTCTGTAATATAAAAGACCCAAACACATTTCCTATGCAATTCTTCTTATTCTCCAGAATATTCTTGGACAGCTTGATTCAAGGAAATTTTCATTAAAACAGTAATTACATTGGAGTTGGAATTGGTAAAAGACCTCAATCTTTTCCCTATTTACATTAATCCTTCACCAAAATATAAAATTGCTCATGATTTAAAATCCTGCCAATAACTAAATCATTCCTTCCTTTCTGTAGAAACTGCAAAACAGTTAAGTGTGTGTGTGTGTGTGTGTGTGTATTTGTTTGGATTCATATGTTTGTGTATTATGTATATATATATATATATATATATATATAAGTATATATATATATATATGTATATATATATATATATGTAATTGTATGTGTGTGTTTGTATATTTGTTTAATTGGATCTGCACACTTTCCTATTATATTGTATATGTATTTATTTGTATGTGTATGTATAGAAGTTTGTTTGTTACGTGTGTATATATTTGTTTGCATGGATGTGTACATCTCTGTATTGCATGCATGTATATATGTGTTTGTATAGATAAATATGTTTGTGTGTTACATGCACATATATATGTGCTTGTATGGATATATATATATATATATTCATACGTACACATACATATAGTTGCATGTTTGTAGATGTGTGCATGTGCATTTGTATTGATTTGTATTACATATATATATATATTTATGTGTGTTTGTGCATTTCATGTGTATGTGTATGCTTGTAAGTCCGTGTGTTTGTTTACTTAGGAATCTGTATAATTTTCCTACTAATTGTATGCCTCATATTCAAAGTGAATATTAAGCTGAGCAGAATTAAAGTGTGCGTATATGTGAGTGTGTTGGGGGTGTGCATGTGTATATGTGTGCAGTGTGGTGTGTGTATGTGGTTGTTAGAGTTTGTATGTAAAATGAGAAGTATTAAATAGAAATGTGTAAATTTTGTGTTGCGTTAATGAATGAGAAGAAATATATATTTGACAGAAGTTTGTAGAATTTACCATATACATACCATGTTGTTGCTGTTGGTATGCACATTATGGCTAGATAGTTAAGAATGTTTCTACACAACCATGAGATCCTGATTCTAATCCCACCATGGGACATCTTATGCAAATGTAATTTTATATAGTCTTAAGTCAACCTTTGCTTTGTGAGTGAAACTGGGTGGAAGGAAACTGTACAGAAGCTCATTATGTCTTTCTATAACAATATAAATGACAAGACACCTGAGTAGTTAATAAGTTCACTTCATATGCAGAGGGTCCTGGGTTCAATTCCACTGTGTGGCATCTTGGTCTAATGTCATTTTCTTTAGCCTCAGATCAACCTATACCTTATGAGTGAGATTGGAAAGATGGAAACTGTATAGAATCCTGTTAGGTGATGTGTACTTGTAATTCAAAAGGTACAGCTTTGTCACACACTGCACCACATTAATTCTTCAACCCTTCTCTAATCATTCACAAATATTACCTACCTCCTTCTTCATCTTTCTCTATCTCTTCCTTCACCCCATGCTCTTGCAAACCTCCATTCACAAGGCTATTTTGGGGCTGAGGCTTGCGGACAAGACATTTGCCCAAGGTGCCATGCAATGGGACTGAACCTGGAACCATATGGTTGGGAAGCAAATTTCTTATCACACAGCCAGGCCTGAACCTGTGTGTGTGTGTGTGTGTGTGTGTGTGTGTGTACAATAAAAATGTATACAGAACAACACTGCTTCTTGAAGAC
>NC_069002.1:23820119-23823143 GCF_001194135.2 Octopus bimaculoides
TTCTTAAAAATAGATTTATTTTTGGGGTTTAGTAGGGAATACATTTTTTTATATTTATCTATTTATTGTTTTATATTTATTGTAAATATCATTTTTGGAATTATTTATATATTTCTTCAATATATCAGGTTGAGTAAAAAGTAAGCAACGTTTTGAACCATGAAGAATTTGTAAGTAGATTTTTGCAGAGCTTTGAATATTTTTAAACATTTTTTTTTTGCAATTGTCTGATAACACTGACATAAACTTGCCCAAATGCATCAATAAATTAACATTGATATTTTTTTCCCTGTTGTTACAATCATCTAAAATGGAACAGCCAACGCATGATATTCAAGTAATTTTGCTATTCAACTTCAAAAATGGATGTAAAGCAGCTGAAACTTCTCATGATATCAACAAAACGTTTGATGAGGAAATGACCAGTGAATGGTCAGCTCGAAAATGGTTTAAATAATTTCATATTGGAGAAGATCGTGAGCATAGTGGACGCCCACCTGTCATTGATGACAGTCAATTAAAGACTGTCATTGAGATGACGGTCAATTAAAGACCATCATGTAAAACCACTCAAGAACTGGTAAAAGAACTTCGCATTAGCCAGAAAACTGTCTGCAACCATTTGCATGTGATCAGAAAATGTGCAGATATGAAATTTGCTATTCACTTCTTTGTTACCAGGCCAGTCGATTTCTTGACCATATTGTAACTTACAATGAAAAGTGGATTCTGTACAATAATAAAAAACGTTCTTAGCAGTGGTTGGACCAAAATGAAGCACTGTAAACTTTCCCTAAATCTAAGCTCTTCAAAACTATAACTTCTTAAACCCGTAAAAACCATTACTGCAGAAACATATTGCCATGAAACTGCCAAAATGAACAAAAAACTGCTACTCCTCCATCCCAGACGGGTCAGCAGAAAAGGGCCAATCATTCTACATGACAATACTCAACCACACGTTTCACTAATGATGCTCCAGAAGTTGAGGAAACTTGGCTATGAAGCTCTTCCCCAGACCTTTTTTCTACTAACTACCACTTTTTTAAGCACCTTGATGGTTTCCTGTGAGAGAAGGAGTTCAAAAATCAAAACCGATGCTGAAAGTGTGTTCAAAGAGTTCATCAGTTCCACGACTCCAGATTCTTATGTTACCGGAGTAAACAAATTTGAAACTCGTTGGCAAAAAAATGTGTTGATTGTAATGGTACTCCACTTTGGTGAATAAAATTTCTGCATTGTTGAAATATATTGTGATGAATTTAATGTTTCAAAACGTTGCTTACTTTTTACTCAGCCTGATACAGAAATAGTTTAACAGGTGATTTTATATTTTAGTTCATTCACACACACGTGCATGTACACACACACACAAACATGTACACACACACATACATACATACTCATACATACATGCATGCAGGCAAACTCACATATATACGTTGGTAGTAATGAATATGAGAGGAAGTGATGATTGCCAATCTTCCAATCTATGCTTTCATTGGTTTATCAAACTAGCTTATATCACAACTTTTGGCAGAAAAGTCAGTTTTTCAATGAAAGGGTGGAATTTGAACTCAAAATGCACTGAAGTACAACATAAACAGATTGCTGATGCTGTAATAATTCTATCAATCCATCACCTTAGATTGGTACACTTTGTTACCACCCTTGTTAGGATAAAAAGCAAAGTTGACCTCAGTAGGCTTTGAACCCAGAGTAATTGACTGCTTTGTGGGAAGAAAATACTTAATGCACATGTAGTGTGCAATAATTTATTTATACCGATCTAGTGGCTTGCCCCTCCAGAGATTCAGTGACGTCATCAGTTCCTCATTCAAAATAACACTGGACAACAGACTTCAATATGGCAGTGATGGTGGTTATAACCTTCCTTTTTTTAGTTGCTGTTTATAGAATGTTCTAAAATTATATGAAGTTATTTAGCACTGCCAACCAGCTAAAGTTGGTATATAATTATGGATTAAATTAGTATTTTGTTCTGAAGACCTGGTATTTCAGTGTGATTATGCAATTGTCTACATAACTACTGCACAACCTACTAGAATTTGCTAGTGAAATATGTGTAAAGATTATATAATTTTTTAATATTTTATACTATAAAAGAGAAGCGAATCTCAGTCGTTTTTTTCATCACAACATCGATAAAAGGAAGAGAAAGAAAGAGGAATCAAAATATACATCACAATGTATTTTTAGAAGGAAAGAAGACAATGTTGTTGTTGTTGACAGAGAAATACAGTAAGAGAGAGAGAGAGAGAGAGAGAGAGAGAGAGAGAGAGAGTGTGTGTGTGTGTGATAAACAGACAGATAGACAGACAGACAGACAGACTGATTGATAGATAGAAAGATAGATAGATAGATAGATAGATAGATAGTGTTGTCACTGCAGTAACTAACAAGTTTTGATTTAAAACACAGGAATTTTAAGTGCAAGTCTGTCAACACAATGCAAAGCACTTCAAAAAAAGACTATATGTAGATATATATTTATATATTATATATAGTTATTTGGGGGGATTGTTTGTGGGTGTGTATATTTCTGTGTGTGTGTGTGTGTGTGTGTGTATGTATGTGTGTGTGCACATGTGCACATGCCCATCCATGTGTTTCAGTGTCTTTCAACATATATACAATACAATACAGACTTTAAAAAAAGACTTTCACTGAACAATTTATGAAGGTATGTACATAAATAACAAATATTTTTCCTGGCAGCATAGTGACAGGCAACGACCTAGTCATAATAAGAAATAAACTAAATCTATTTTATTCAGCTCTTGTATGTATTTGTGTTTATATATATATTCACTTCATGTATTTTTAGGGCGATTACACACGAACTGGAGAACGCAAGCTGTCAGGTCTAATGAAAGATGGCGTCAATTCTGCCAACAGGTAAACAATATTCTTTCATGTCTTAAACTGTAAATATTCTTTGTTTTTACTTGTTCCAAAATAAAGACTTCATTCCTAACCATTTACTATTTAAACACCACTTGA
>NC_069002.1:23823617-23829599 GCF_001194135.2 Octopus bimaculoides
TGGTGCCTTGATCTACATACATTGTGTTCAGACAATCTACATGCATTATGTTCAGACATTATGTTCAGTACAGTCATTCTTTGACAGCCATAGCTGTAGGTCACCTTCCAGCTCCTGTTTAGCTCACCAGCAATGTCCTGCAAAGTGCAAGAGGAAACAGGCAGGAGATCTCTAAACAGCTGTTTCTTGGTTCGAGGAGTTCTCCAAGATATATTTAATACTGCTCTTAACACTCAGGTATAAGTTCCATCTAAATTGGATTCCAGTTTTTTGCTAAACCTCCAGGTTGTTGCTCCTTTTAAAAGGACTGACTCTACCATTGTATGGAAAAAAATCCTCGTAAGGTTGTCTGACAGGTTGACTTCCAGACAATGTCCAGTTTACTTTGGTTGTCCAAGGTTTTATGTCCTTTTCAGTAGAGGCTGTCTCAGAATCAAGGTATGTCACATCATTAACTTGATTGATGGGGGTCTTTGCTGATGTTAGAGATGGATCCTTGTTGATTGTACTCAGTTGAAAATATCTACTAATTTAGTGCCAATTTCATTCTTCCAGCTGTTAGATCGGTAATGTTCTATCAGGGAATAAGACAGCAGAGTTAAGTGGGTGTCTAAATCTACCTCAGTTACACAGGTACCTAAAACATAAAGTATGGTACATAGTACCAAATCATTCTGTTATTCTATGGTTGTTAGATAAACAACAACTGGCTGGAATGGCAGACTTTCTCTTTGAATATTTCCATGTTTCTCTTGTGTCTTTGAAATTCAACTGAAGCTGCTACTGACTTTGTCTTTTATTCTTGAAGGATCAATAATGTAAAGATTGATTAAACTTCACTCATCATCTGCTAAATCTGATATCATAGATTAACAAAATGCATATTCTTTTATCTTTTACTTATTTCAATCATCAAATTGCTGTCATGCAGGGTCGCCACCTTCGAGAACATTTTTTTCAACTGAATCATCCCCAGTACTTTTTTTTTAAACCTGATACTTATTGTATTGATCTCTAACTTAAGGGGACATAAACACACTGAGACCGGTTGTCAAGCAGTGGTGGGAGATAAACACAAACACAAAACACACACACACACACACACACACACACACACACACACACACACACCAGGCTTCTTTCAGTTTCCATCTACCAATTTCATTCACAAATTCTTCATCAGCCTGAGGCTATAGAATAAGACATTTGCTCAAAACGCCATGAAGTGGAACTGAGTTTCTGATAGGAACAGACGTCTCCCTCACTTCCTTTTTAGAGTCCTAGAGTCCCTTGGATCCATTGTCTCATGATGCTAACACTAGAAACGTGGTCATGTCCTTAACAAAACGAAACTAAGGGATTCTCTTGACCCCTTTCCGTATTCTCCAACCCCCTTTACAGAGTGCAGTGGTTGCATTTTATCATGTTGCCATTGCCTTGTATCCTGCATAACAAAAGCATCTTCACCCCTCGATGTTGTCATCATTTGTTTTGGGCAATTTGTGATTAATAAAAAGAGTAAAAAAGAAACCAATGAGATATTTGCAGAATGTGAAGTGAGATAAGAAGGAGAAAGAGATGCAAGCATTGACAGGGTGGGTAGAATAAAGATGGGGAAGAGGTGCAACAGAATGGAAGAGAACAGAGAGGGTAATAAGAAGGACGAAAAGAGAAAGAGATATGAGGGAGTGATGGAGAGTTGAGAAAATGACTAAAGGTGAATAGTGTGATGGTTGTCAATAATGTGTGAACTGGAAGAAAGGGATGAAGAGACTGATAAGCTAAAAGTATGGTGCAATGATGCTCAGTGGTGAGGGAGGGGCCAAATGGCTGCTAATTGTGATGTTGGCAAAGGGGATATCAATGAGGGAGTGGCCTGACAAAGTGTAATTTCTGGCAAGCTGTGCAAGAGAGTTGATGTGAAGCAATAAAATCTGACTCAGACTGCGATGACTTCTCTGACTCCTGCCAGATATTGATGCGTAAGAACAACGAAAATGCCAAAGGATCACTTTTGCAAAACATATTGAAACTCTGGAATGATGACCATGAAAACAGAAGTTATATCACTGTGATGATGAGGGAGGAGTGAAAATTGGTTTCTATCATGAAGAGAAATTTAAGACAGAATATAACTTGAACAACATATTCATAATGGAAATTGACAAAGAAAAACCAAATGCAAAAGCATTACAACAATCAGATATGAATTAAAAATACCAAAGACACAAACCATTGTTTAATTATTTCAAAATAAACAGAAACAATATCAGAATAGAGAAGACATTCAAAAATTGTGGACAATTTTCTTTTTCAACAAATTAAATTTCCTGAAAAATACAGAAACAATTGTGTTAAAGAAATCCCTCAAGATTCAGAAAATCTATGTCTAAGAAATGTGAAATTCAAAAATGAAGATATATCAGAACAATTGTACCAAGAAATTCTTGGAACAATGTAGCTTTACAATAAAATGTCTGATAGATTTGATAAAGCAACTCAGAACAGAAGAACAATTAATGCCACAGATGAGCAAAATGGTAAATCTTTCTTTCAGATGAAACTTAGATATAGCAAGGCTTACCAATTAAGACAAACTGAAGATTAGTAACTTCCCAATGAGGACAAAAGATTAATTGATATTCAAATTAACGAATGGAATAAAGGACTGAAATTTCCACTTACTCTTCAAAAGTCTGACTTTTCCAAATGAAAAGTGGTCTCCCAGGATTCTTCTGAAAATTAAATCTCTCTAAACAATTTTTTGCGAAAGAGGATAACAATGATGGTGAGTCTCTGATAAGAAATAAAGGTAATTTTTGTACAAAGAAAGCAAGAAACATCTCAGGAATTTTCCATTGAAATGATTGAAAATAAGAATATAGAACTGAATTTCTCAAACCAAGAACAGAAATATTTAAATTATCTACAAAAAGATATTAAAGCAGCAGTTGAAGAAACTGGTGAAAGTTGTTCTGTTGTCATGGATACAAATTATTATGAAAAAGTTGTACTTAAAATGTTAGAAAATAATAATTACTATGTAAAAATAAATAACAATGAAAATATTTAAAAAAATGGTAAATCTACTGATTTTACTGAATATGATCCATACATACAGTTCTATATTTAAGAGATGAGGAATTATATATTTATTTACATTTGACAGATATTTGTCCTCATCTTGTTTGTTGTTAACACAACGTTTCAGCTGATATACCCTCCAGCTTTCATCAGGTGTCTTGGGGAAATTTCGAACCTGGGTTCTCATTCCTAAGGTATTTTCCGATGTTGTTATTATCAGTGACCTGAATAATAAAAAAGATAATAATAATAACAACATCAAAAAATACCTTAGGAATGAGAACCCAGGTTCAAAATTTCCCGAAGACACCTGATGAAGGCTGGAGGGTATATCAGCCGAAACGTTGTGTTAACAACAAACAAGATCAGGACAAATATTCGTCAAATGTAAATAATGTATGACCCATACATGTTTGACCACTGAATATTTTGATTACATCAACAACTTCAGATACAAAAATAACAACAAGAAATAATAATTCTATGGCTTACCTAAAATACACAAAAGATAAGTTATAAAATCTCTGAAAGCAACTATACTAAAATGCTATCTGCAGATGATTTGGATTAGTCTTACTTAAATCAGATACCGAGTTTTATTTGCTATGATCCAGAAATGCTTAATCGCTTACTCAAAAGTTTGAGCCTAAATGCTATTTTTTTTTCCATTGATGTAACTTTATGCACCAAAACCACTGATACTAAAAGAATCACATTAAATATTGATATGTTTTCAATTTGAATTACCAGAACATAGGAATAAAAATTTATCATTGATGGACACATTCATATTACAAAACACTTATTTCATATTTGATCAATCAGCATACCAACAAATGTCTGGAACTATGATGGGGACTAAAATACTCCCAATTTATACCAATTTAGTGATGGGATAGCATGAAATGAAAATTTATGTTGAATCTTTGTGGAGCATTCTGTCTGACACTTGAATAACTCTGTCAATTATTTGCCTGTGTAGGTAATTTACTGCCTATATAAGCTAATTTGTTGCCTACCATGTTAGTCTCTTACCTGTCTAATCAATTCACTGCTTATAGGAACCAATTCTCTTTGTGTACAGCCAATTCACCCCCTATACAACACCTAATTCATTTCCTGACATTGCACCATTAATGTGCAACTGTGTGATATTCAATGTTTGGAGTACTTTCAATATCATTTTGCCTTTTTTTTTTGTTTTAACTGAGCACTTTGATATTCTATATCCTAGAATTCTGAAGCAATTGATGCTAAAACATTTCTTTCTGGTCTGTGAACTTTCTTGCTATTTCACTGTTTCTTTCCCAGCTAACCACATGTCATGGTTCACTTCTTCACCTTTTCTTTGCCAGCTAGCACTTGTTTCTTTCTCTAAAAATAGAACTGACTCTGCGTCGTTAGCATTTAACCACCCCTTTCATCTTCTTGCATTTTTCTACTGACTCAGGGCTAAAGGCCTGTTTGTATATAGATGTACAGTCAGTGATCAGTGAAATATAACACTAAACTTTCTTACCACTCAACTGTTCAACCTATCATAAGCCATGTCACTCTCTATCCCTCTATTTATCTTATATCACTGCTGGTATTCCTTTCTTGTCATCCGATTTTTTTCCCCCTCTGAGGAACCAGTTACACATCAGAGAAACTTCAGAGTAACAAACTACTGGTTCTGCCAAAATAAATATTACACTCTACTATGTCATGTATATTTTTTCTCTTGTCTGTTTATTGAATTATTCTATGTGAACAAGAGAGAGAGAGAGAGATACAACAAACCATTATGAGCAAGGTTTCTCTCTTACAAAGAATAGACAACTGAAAATGATGTTACAATGAAAAGAGTATTGCAACCAAACCAAGGAATGAAGTTTCTCATTCTTGCATGACGATGGACATAAATGTGCGTCCCCAGAGACAACAGTTACAAAAACTGAACACAGTGAGAAGCATCAGAAAAGCACAAACATAAACACCTATGGAGAGGGCAGGGGTTAATATAGTCCCCGCTTCCCAACACAAGTACATGCATGCATTTGTGTATGCGTGTAAGTATGTATGTGCATTTGCACGCACACACACAAGCACACATATACATATATATATACATGTGTGTATGTGTGTGTATATATATATATAGATTTATGTATGTATACATATATATGTATGTGTATGTTTATATATGTATATGTTCATGTGCACATAAACATATACATACACACACACATATGAACATGGTTCATATGTAATTATATATATGTGTGTGCGTGTAGGCACTTGCATGTTCATACATCCTCACACTGCATCTCACAAACAATATAAGCTAACAGGAAAAAAATTTTAATAAAACAAAATTAAATATTCTTTGATTCACATTACTGGGTTTATTTTCATTTTTCAATCTCAAATTGATGTTTACAAAAGTTTGCCATTTAATCATGTGTTTCTATACTTGTATATATATGTTTATATGTGAGATTGTATATATATATATATATATATATATATATAGTTATTAATATTTCTAAGTCTCTCTAAAGGAGACTACGGCAGCAGTACTGGAAATTAATAGTTATCGCCAAGCCAACATGGCAGTCCCAAAATTAGGACGAAAGCTGCCGTGAATTAGCTCCGAGAAGCCATCGCCTCTAGCTAGCTATGTGACACACGAAACCTGTGTCCTTTATAACCTTCGAACAGGGGAGGTCAGCCGCTTCCCCTTGCTAGTTTGGCATCTGCAGACTAGTTTCAGGGTGTTGCCCCTTGTCAATGCAGAGCAGCCAAGCTCCAGCCAGGCGGCGCTACTGACTGTCTGTTTGAAGGTTATTTATCTAATTTCAGTGGAATCTATCCACTGGTTTTCAGAAATAGAGTTATTAATATTTCTAAGTCTCT
>NC_069002.1:23829609-23832349 GCF_001194135.2 Octopus bimaculoides
TATATATATATATATATATATATATATATAGTTATTAATATTTCTAAGTCTCTCTAAAGGAGACTACGGCAGCAGTACTGGAAATTAATAGTTATCGCCAAGCCAACATGGCAGTCCCAAAATTAGGACGAAAGCTGCCGTGAATTAGCTCCGAGAAGCCATCGCCTCTAGCTAGCTATGTGACACACGAAACCTGTGTCCTTTATAACCTTCGAACAGGGGAGGTCAGCCGCTTCCCCTTGCTAGTTTGGCATCTGCAGACTAGTTTCAGGGTGTTGCCCCTTGTCAATGCAGAGCAGCCAAGCTCCAGCCAGGCGGCGCTACTGACTGTCTGTTTGAAGGTTATTTATCTAATTTCAGTGGAATCTATCCACTGGTTTTCAGAAATAGAGTTATTAATATTTCTAAGTCTCTCTAAAGGAGACTACGGTATATATATACATATATACTTTATTTACATTATTTACATTTGACGGATATTTGTCCTCCTCATGTTTGTTTTTAACACAATATTTTGGCTGATATACCCTCCAGCCTGCTTCAGGTGTCTTAGAGAAATTTCGAACCTGGGTTCTCATTCCTAAGGTATTTTTCGATGTTATTATTATTATTATTATTATTATCATCATCATCATCATCATCATCATTATTATTATTATTATTATCATTATTATTATTATTATTATTATTATTATTATTATTCAGGTCATTGCCTGGAATTGAACTTGGAATCTTGGGGTTAGTAACTTGCACTCTTAAGCACTATGCCATATGCCTGTGGCATAGTGGTTAAGAGCACGAGCTACTAACCCCAAGATTCCAAGTTCAATTCCAGCCAGTGACCTGAATAATAATAATAATAATAACATTGAAAAATACCTTAAGAATGAGAACCCAGGTTCGAAATTCCCTCAAGACACCTAATGAAGGCTGGAGGGTACATCAGCCAAAACATTGTGTTAACAACAAACAAGATGAGGATGAATATCCGTCAAATGTAAATAATGTACATAATTCCTCATCTCTTAAATATACAACTGTAATATATATATATATATACTATTATTCACACACGCACCAGCACTCATAGTATGGTTTCAAAAAATTGCCTTATGTATAGGCTGTTCTAGGATTCATCTTGCTACATGAATTCTTGGCCAGCAGTTTCTATCCTCTCCTTTAGTGAAAAAATGTCTTTTGAATGATTTTAATGGATGGAAGCTGTTCAGATGTTTGTTGAAAGTGTCTGTGTATATATATATCTATATATCTATGGACATCTGATTTTGTGTATGTGTGCATACACATGCGCACACACATACATATATCTTCTATGTTTTACTTGTTTTAGTCATTATGCTGTGGCCATGCTGGGGCACTGCCTTGAGGAATTTTTAACTGAATGAATTCACCCCAATACTTTATTTCTAAGCCTGGCATTTATTTTATCAGTCTTTGTTTTGCTGAACTGCTAATGTTACAGGGATATAAACACACCAACACCAGATATTAAGTGGTGATGGAAGACAAACACAGACACAAAGACATGCACATATATGTATGTGTGTGTGTGTGCAAACACACTCACACACACACATACATATACGACCGGCTTCTTTCTACCAAATCCACTCACAAAGCTTTGATCAGTCTGTGGTTTAGTAAAAGATGCTTGCCCAAGTTACCATGAAGTAGAACTGAACTCAGAGCCATGGTTTTGGGAAACAAACTTCTTACCTGCACCTATACATATATATATGTATATGTATATAGGCGCAGAAGTGGCTGTGTGGTAAGTAGCTTGCTTACCAACCACATGGTTCCAGGTTCAGTCCCACTGCATAGCACCTTAGGCAAGTGTCTCTACTATAGACTTGAGCTGACCAAAGCTTTGTAAGTGGATTTGAAAGAAGCCTGTCATATGTGTATATATATATATATATATATATATATATATATATATATAGGTGTAGGAGTGGATGTGTGGTAAGTAGTTTGCTTACCAACCACATGGCTCTAGGTTCAGTCCCACTGCGTGACACTTTGGGCAAGTGTCTTCTACTATAGACACGGGCCGACCAAGGCAAAAGTTTTGCTTCCTGAATTTTAACTTTGTTAGTTTTTTACTTAACAATGTGAAGGTTTGCATCAAGATATTCTATTTCTCAGAAAAGCAAAGGATGCATTTTTCTGTCTTTCTCTATGCACACATGCATGCGCGCACACACACATATATGTCTGTATGTCTGCACTATGCAAAGAAGCTGACACATGGTCAGTCAAATTGCTAGAAGTAGCCTCCAATTATATCTTACCATCTTAGAGAATGCAAACAGACACTGGATAATGTTGTCCTAAATATCCCTAAAAAGTAGGCATGGTAACTGCTAGAATCCCTCTGTTATCAGTCTATTGAATTACAGTTGGCCTGTCATTAAATAACAACTATAATGACATATTTGACAAGTAGAAAATTTGAAGAGAAACAGCCACAACATTGGAATCTGTGAAACCAGATTGAAAGAAGAGGAAAAAATTAAGGAATAATGTGTCATGGTTTAACATCACCTTGATCTGTAATTTAGCCTGAAGGTAGCATCCTATACAAACATACACACATACACATATATATACATGCACATCTATCTATCTATCTATCTATCTATCTATCTATCTATCTATCTATCTATCTATCTATCTATATGTATATGTATATATATGTTTATATATATATATATAT
>NC_069002.1:23832557-23843085 GCF_001194135.2 Octopus bimaculoides
ATATATATATATATATATATATATATATATATATATATATATATACTAGCTTAAAAGCCACACTCCATGTGAACTTTTAAGGTAGCCCCTGCAGAGGGCTAATTGGGCCTGCAAGCCCAAAACTAAAGAGAACTAAATAGCTTGACTATAATACATCTATAATGACTATTTGCCCTGATAGTGTTTGATCAAAGGTTAAAGACGGATGAGAATTAATTCTGTAATGCTATTATAATTCTATGATTCCAGTCCCAAGTTGAATTCCAACTGTTGGCCAATTTTTCCCAAAGTTCTTATCTTGATGTAAAATTTATGAAACAAAAGTCATTTATTTCCCCCTTGATCTCTGATGTTATCTAACAAACATCAACCAAAATGGCGTGAATCAGCCAAGCTTCCCTGCTAGAAATAGCAACCCAAATGCTTTAAAATCAGATTCCAATGCTGGATGTTCCAGAACCAAATGCTGGGCAGATTTTCAATCCTGGGATCATTTTGATTCCAAAATGGTATTAAATATCTATATAAAGCAAATTTAGACTGAGATACAGGGGTCCCGGACAGACGGACAGACAGAATTTACTTTCATTATTATAGATGTACACACATATAGATTCATACACACACACACATACAAACACAAGTTCACATACATGCACACATATATTCACATACACACACTCATACATACATGTGTATAGGCACATGCACACACATGCATACACATACACAACTGCATGCTCACACCCACATTCCCATGTATACATGTACACACATACACACACCTGCAATCATTTGTAGAGTGGAACTAGATACACCCAAATTCCATGATTGCAACAGAGGTTCCATTCTTTGTTTAACCATTTCTCTTTATCTCCTCCTAGTGTTTCTGGTTTCTTGTCATTGTGAATAGCAGAAACTGGAATCAGATTTACCAAACTAACTTTATCTTGGAACTCTGCAAGGAATGGGATATATTTGCATATTTAGTAATTCTATTGTGGCCCTTTTAGTTCTACTTGTCATGTGTGTGTGTGTGTGGGGGGGTGCTAATTCATATATGGCAGTTCCCTTTTCCATATCCATTCATGCACGAATATTTCATAAACATATTTCTTGGATACATATCTAATTTATTGTACATCATCTGTGTGTGTGTGTGTGTGTGTGTGTGTGTGTGTGTGTGTGTTTACATATAAACATACTTATTCAAAAGAGTATAGACACCCCAGAAGAATGCATGGAAACATTTATTGAATTGGTAATGCATATAAACCCAACATTTCAATGTAAAATTCTATCTGAGACATAACTGTTCTATGAATATTGCTATGATATATACATACATAAATGTGCACATATATACATATAGATAGATAGATAGACACACAAACATGTATATACTGTAGCAATATTCATAGAATAATTGTCTCATAGTCATAGATACTATATATATATATATATATATATATATATATATATATATATATATATATATACACATATATGTATGTATGTATGTATGTACTTATGTTTGTATATATGTATATACATGTGTATATATGTATTATGAAATCAGTGTGTATGTACCATTTGAGCTGGAAAATCAATTAGACTGCATGAGCAACTGAGGAAAAGTTTCCATCATTTTGTAGCATGAGTGAGGACTTTGTTAGCATGAGTTATCTTCAAATTTTGTACCAGAAGGGCACACGGCATTAAAACCTATTACTACACCATTTATTTCCAACCATAGATTCAATCAGTTCTTTCTGTTAATCTAATGCTTGATTTACAGACGTTGATTCACATGCTTATACTTCCATAATTCTAAATATGGTAGCGCCATCGAAATAGAATTAAACCAAGCAAAAAGATAGCAAAAACGAATTCGTTTCATTGGTAAAGTGTTCATTTGATCTGTGTCGGTGAGATAACTTTGTGATTTTATCTCCTATTGACTCTGAGTTTCAGTTTGATGTTGATATTGCTATCGAGTATGAAGTTAGCTGACCTAATGTCATGACCCATATTTCCTCTCTAGATTACTGGGTTAGACAAGGTCATGTGACAGCCACACTCACTCACATGATGTACATACATATCTGTATACGCAACTCTTGATACTGCAGCTGATTGAGCAAGCAATCTGTTAATCTCTTCATTAGTTTCAGCTTATTGTTCTTGCTCTTGCCATTATTGTTGTTGTTGTTGTTGTAAAACTGTATTTTGCTCTGCTTGAGAAATCTTGCACTATTGAAGTGGTTGATTGAAAACAAAAGATAAAAAAAGAATATTCTCTGAGTGTTTATTTTCCATAACCATCAAGCCTCAAAATTCGGGACTTAAACATCGTGCCCCACCCATCCATCTGCCCAGTTTCAAATAAAGATTTAACAGAAACTGTGAAGTCAATTATTTGGAGATTTGGTTGCAACTTTAAGAATGAGGCTGGTTTTTGTTCTTTAACACTAGGATAATCCTAACTGAGCAGATGTATGATCAAAGGTGTTCCAGTCATGACCATCTCATATTGTTTTTCAGCATAGTGTATCTATGACTACATTATCCACTTTGTTCCGTTACATTTAAGACAACAGGGTGGAATTTGTGGGATATATGGCTGATTGAAGGATTTCTTTTTTTCCTGGTACTCAGAGTTAGTATAACTCCATCAAACTGCTGTTGAGCCTAATCAATTCAAAGCTATGTTTTCCAGCTGTACTTAATTGCTTGGAGATGGATGAACATCAACTTAACTTACTCTTGACTCAGTGTTCACAGAGATAAAACTTCAGTGTTAACTTAATCACTTTAACATCACTTTAACCCTTTGAACTTCCAAGTATGCTTTTGTAGGTGTGGTTTTGTTTGACTACACCCCTGGAAGATGCAAAAGAGACCACAATATGGTTTTGCGTTTCTGGCTCATTAATTAGTAGAAACATTATTATTTTCAGCCATACACATAAAACTCTATAGCTACCCAGTTTTGTGGAAACTGAAATCATACCTGCTAAGGCGTATTTATGGGCTCAGAGTGTCAAGTATTGCAAGACTCAAGAATGAATATAGATATCATATATGATAAGATCTTAAGAAGTTGGACCTCACAGAGGGGATGGCAGGAGACCAAGGCTCCTGGCAGTTTGCTGTGCTTGAGAAGATACATCAAGCTAAATAAAATCATAGTTGTCCTTACTTACAGACATGTCCCCTGCATCCCTCTCCAAGGTGAGCATTTCTAACGTTGTGGGCTCGTCGGTACTGGTGCCTTGTAAAAAGCACCTCTGCTGGCTCCATGTAAATGCACTTGTGCCGGTGCTACGTAAAAGCACCCAGTACATTTTTTTAAATGGTTAGGAAGGGCATGCAGCCATAGAAACCATGCCAAAACAGACAATTGGAGCCTGGACGACTCCTGTCAAAACATCTAAC
Source organism: Octopus bimaculoides (assembly GCF_001194135.2). NCBI lineage: Eukaryota > Metazoa > Mollusca > Cephalopoda > Octopoda > Octopodidae > Octopus > Octopus bimaculoides. The sequence continues at coordinate 23,835,996 of NC_069002.1, forward strand.
CCATACCAGCATGGAAAACGGACGTTAAATGATAATGATGATGATGATGATGGTGATGGTGGTGGTGGTGGTGGCGGTGGTGGTGGTGATGATGATGATGAACCAGTGTTTGACAAGATTCTGCCTGCATTTAAACTGAAAGTCATAAGTAATCACTTCAGCTAGAAATCAATGACCATAGCTTTGTATTGGGTCCTTTTTTTTTTTTTTTGCTGACTTTGTAGCTGTATCTCTCATGTAGCTATTATTATTGATCTGTCTGGCACCACTATTTGCTTTTATAGACTTGGCTTATCTCTTTACTTCCCAATAATGTAACAATTGTGTTAATTAAAATGTATGTTTGTTAAAGATTAAGATGTTATTTAACTAACCAAACAAAGAATAGAATTGCACTCATTTGATGCTAAAAATCTATTAATTTGATCTTGGATGGCAATATTCTTTGAATCACAAAAGCAATGGAGGAATTAAGAAGCAAAAAATAAAAAAAAGAAATCCAAGATAAAAAGAAATATAATCGTAACTAATGAAAAGAGATAAATTTGATTGTGCTTAAAACTTCGTCAGTCATTTAGATTGAGTTATTATTGTTTATTTGTTTTACTTTTTGTATTGAAAGGGATTATGAGAATAGAAGTGATTGTGACAAAGATATTACAGAATTGGTTCTATTTTAGCACAGACTTATAACAGGACTTGAATTCAGCAATTGATAAAAATAAAATATCAGTTAGTTGCATAATGTTCCCACTACTTACTGCAGGGGGTTGGTTCTGTTTACAGCTAGATGGACTGAGACAATATGAGTTACTATGTAACATAGTTGATTGGTTCTTTTTACAATCAGATGAACTGAGACTGTATGAGCTTATCTCCTGCATGCTGTAGAAGATGAGCACTTTTTACAGCTAGGTGGATTGATCCAATATGAGTGAAGGGTTGTCATATCTTTGATATGAATGAAACAAGTAAAAGAATGAATAAGTTCCTACAAAAGACCTTGTGTCTATTTGGCATTCAAATCCAAACAATTCTGATCTTAATTTTATCACAACTTCTGAGTTCAAATTCCACCATGGTTTAGCTTGGCCTTTCATCCTTTCAGAGTTGATACAATAAGTACTGGTTGTGTACTGGGATCAATGCAATTGACTTGTCCCCTGACCAAAATTGCTGGCATTGTGCCAAAATTTGAAACCAATTTTATCACAGCTTGAATCAAAGTTGACACTTTCAAGTTTGTCCCTTAGTTCTTTCTAATTGTTAAAACTTAAAAGCCGAAACCTGTTGCATTTTCTCTGATTTGCTGCTTATTTGGTTAATATCTAGAATGGATACCAAGCCATCAAGGAATATTGTCTTTGTTGTATGTAATTAGTTACTTAATCTCATGAAACTAAAGTTAAATTCTGAAACCTTTAGGATTTTAGAAATCGTTTGGTAATAATGTAAAGAAAACAAGATAAGGTAAAGCTATGTGTGCTGTCTTATGTTACTGAGCTCATGTGACACAATATGTGGTCTTAAAATATACATTTTCTCTTTGTAACAGGATGATAGCAAATTACTTAAAACATTACACATATTTCTTGTTTGAATATAAATCTCTTGACATTTTTGATGTACAATGATTGTCTGTAAAGTTCATAGGCTGACCAAGAGACTCTCATGGAACGTGATCAAATGAGGTTCAATTTTCAATATAGTCCCCTTGTGGTTCTCACATTTTTCTATTGCTGTTGCAGTGTTTGGATCCCATTGGGGAAGAAGCTTTCATCCTGTTGATCAAAAAAGTCATGAACAACAGATATGACTTCACCACTGTGATACTGGTTCCCAGCCAAGTGTTTTTTCATGTTGGGAAACATGATAGTTAGATGGAATGAAATCAGGAGAACAGGAAAGGTGATCAATTGGTTCAAAGCCACAGTCATGCACAGCCACCATTAAAACTTAAAACTTGCACAGTGGATGAAGCAAGAACTCTTTCATCAATTTTCTTGGGCATTTGGTCTTGATAATCTTTCATAACTGCCTCAGCAAGTTGGTATAGTACTCTCCATTGATGGTGTGGCCTTTTCCATCCTGAAAAACTGAGGCCATTAACTTCCCTGCAGATGAAACAACACTGACCTTCTTTGGAGTAGGTAAGGGGGATGTTTCCACTGCATGGATTCTCTCTTTGTCTCTGGCCCCAAGTAATGACCTAAACAATTATTCTGGGTTAGGAAACATTCAAGGAAACCAGCTGGATCTTCCTGAAACAATATTAGACTTTCCCATGATGTGAACTGCCTGGTGTGCTTTTGATCAGGGTTCAGATATGGCACCCACCAAGCAGAAACCTTTGTCATGCCAAGTTCATTGTGCCAAATATTCTCAACTCTCTCATAGGATATGCTAATGGTATTGGCTATTTGATTTGTAGTCAATCATGTGTTATCTATTACCATGTGGTGAACACCATTAATGTTTTCCTCTGCGGTGGCAGTTGCAGGACGTCCAGACAGTGAGTCATCTTCAAGACTCTCCTTTCCTCTCCTAAATTCAGCTGTCCACTTTTACACTATTGATAAAGCTGGAGTGGTCATCCCCAAATGTAGCAACCATATCAACTTGAATGTCCTTGGAGGCTAAACCATTTATCTGCAGGTACTTGATAACACCACGATGCCAAATTTTGTCAGTTTGTAAGACAAATCGATAGTAGTTCCTTTTGAAGTCTCTTTTGAACAGTGAGATGTCAGTTTAACTGGAAAGAAACAATGCAGTTATTAATAAGAAGAGTTGAAATTAATGCATGCAAGATTTCACAGCTCTAGTATCACTCGTTCGTAGTTAGCCTATAAGCTTTTCAGCCTTGCCTCATGTATGTATGTGTATACACACACACGAACACACACACACACACACACATTTCTGAGCATGATCAAACAAAAAATAACATTCTGGAGCACTTTTCACTCACCTTTCTTTAGAAGATGTGTCAGTCTTTTATATTCTTTTACAGGAAGCCCACTACCACCACCACCACCACCACCTAGCATTTTCACATTACAATTCTTTACAAATATTTCCTATCAAGTAGTGATGGACATGAATATCAATTTATAATGCTACAAATGTTTAGGGTTTTGCAGTCGCTCACTATAAACGTCTCCTTATCTGCAAAGATTTGCCAATCTCTACAACCTCTCGACTGAATTGCTTTTGTGTCTTGTCTCTAACGATGACACTCTCTCTTCTATCTGTTCTTGATTCATGATGATAATGCTATTGGTATGTTTCAAGAATATTCTTTTACTTATAAAGGCATTGATTTATTCCATCTCTATTATCTGTCAAGATATTCTTTCCCACGGATACCATTGTCATTTGCTGACAATGTTGTGTACTGTTGGAAAGGTAACATCACTGAACGGACACTTTTAGGTTTCTGCTGCTGCTGTTTCTCATAATGGTAGTGGTAGAGGCACAGGCAGTGGTGGTGGTGATGGTGGCTGTGTTGATGATGATGACAATAAGGCATTGATTCTGGTGGTGGTGGTGGTGGTGGTTATGGTGATGATGATGATGATGCACATGACATCTTACCCAGAAAAACAGCTTAGTTGGCCATTTTCTCACACATCATTGTATGTACATATGTGTGTGTATGTGAATATATGTATGTATATTTGTGTATGTGTATGTGTGTGTGTGTGTATATATATATATATATGCACACCCACGTGTGTGTATGTTTATGAATGTATGTATGTATATATGTATGTATGTATGCTCGTATCTATGTGTATCAATGTACATATTCATGTGTGAACATGTGTGTGTATGAATGTATGTGACATGTTGTTAGAGGTTGTAGTGGTGGTGCCAGCAGAGGTGGCCCTGGTGTTAATAGGAGCCACAACTGGGTGTCATGCCAAGTTCAAAATTCTTCCTTTTCAACTAACACTTCGTGTCTTTAGACCAATAAATTGACAACTGTCAAGTTTTGAACTGCTTCATTGAACTCTCGCTGTTCTATTATTGACAGAAAATTACCAAATCCAGTTGTCTTCATCAATTAGTATTCTTTGATTTTTTTTGTCTTTTTTGTGTATTTTATTTTTTTTTCCGTATTTTCCTAGCTTCAGTCATTGAAGTGCAGCCATGTTGGATCTCTATCTTCTGTGAGAGTTTTTAAGGAATTTTATTGGTTACAGACCTTTGTGCGTTTCTTATTTCATTGATTTCTGTGAGACACAGCTTGGTAGAAAAAGCACCATTATGTATTTTTAATTGATGTCGATTTTTTCAGCTGTCACATCACTCATATAAACACACACACACACACACATGCATGACTGCACACATACAATTGCTCACACATACAGACACACCCACACATTTAAAGGTATATATCTGTGTGTGTATACCTGTATGTGTATGTATATGTGTATATATATATATATATATATGGTAATGTGATTGCATGGTTTTGTTCAACTCAAAGCAAAATAAAGTAAAAATCTTATTTTAATACAATCTGACATTTGATAATTATTGTCGGTCAGTATTTCTGAATCTTTTAGATAAGGCATTGGCATTTGCAAAGAGGTTTAAGAATATTTCACCTTTGGAAAGAGAGATAACCCAAACTGCCAGAAAAACATTAATCTCATATAATGAACACTATTGAACCCATAGTGATATCCCTGATAATTTCGATGTTACGATGGGATCCTCTGATTCCACACAAATCACTGCCATAGTTGGGCTATTCTTATTATCAATTATTAAGGAGAAATTTCCAAATATTAGTGGGGCATTATATAGAGATGATGCTTTATTTGCTATTTTGAATTTTCCCTTATGAAAAATTGATAGGATTAGAAAACAATTAGGGTCTTTAAGGGATATAATTTAGATATCACCTTCAAAAACAGGTCTAAGATTGGGAATTTTTAGGCGTTACTCTGAACTTGGAAAATGGCCTATTCTATCCAGTATATCAACGTATCATCTAACCATCCAAAAAATGTCAGTAACAGCGTAATTAAAGGGGTATCAATTAGGATATCTAATCTATTTGCCAACAAGCAGATTTTTAATAAACACGCACACATGTATAACCTGGCCCTTATGAATAGTGGCTTTAATATGAAAATAATATACATAAAAAATACTGTGTTTAGAATTACCCAAATTTGGGTAATCTAAATATAGATATCCCATCTAACATTCACCCTCTTCAGTTAGGACAACAGTATTGATATAACATGAAAAATTAGAATTTAAATTATAATAATGGGGAGAATATTAATGTAAATAGGAAATTCTATAAAAAACAGCACGTAATTAGGATATTATTTGGCTTACCCCCCACACACTTTTCGTTACAGGTTAAAAACCTCCCCCAGTTATTCTTTAGATTAATTGAGAATAATTTTCCTTCAACACATAGGTGCCACTCTATTATTAACAAATTGGCTCTGAAGTTTTCTTACTCCACAACATCGAACCTCAAATTGATTACTGCAACAAATAATAGGCTTAAAATACAAAATTTGACAAATACTAATAGTAACAAAGGATATAATTATAAAGAAATGGGTGGTCCTGTGAAAAAAGATGCAATTATCACCCCCAAAATAATTGTCCATTAGATGATTAGTGTCTACACAACACTGTAGTATATAAATTTGAAGTGAATTCTTTAAATGAGGTTAATAAAGTATACATTGGAAATACTACAAATTTCAAGATTAGATATAAGGCACATATGAATTCGTTTGTTAACAAGAATATGAAACATTCAACTGCTTTGGCTTTATATTTAAATAAATTAAAAAATAGTAATAGAATATGCACCCTAAAATGGTTTATCATGGGGGAGTATATGCCATATAACACCCATACAAAATCCTGTAGACTTTATTTGAAAGAAGCCGTAAATATATTAAGAACAGATAAAAAATTATTGCTGAATAAGATATCCGAGGTTTTGATCTCATGTTGGCACAAGTTGCTATCAACTTTCAAAATTTTTAGAAAATAAAAAAATAATTTTTTTTTTTTTTTAAATAAAATGTTTTAAAATGCTAATTAAGTTCCCCAATATAGATCTCCACTCATCCTTATTTAGGCATATAATTTAGTATAGGTATAAATATAATCTTGTATTTCTAGTAATCATTAGACATGCAACATTATGTTACACACACTGGACCGCTTAGAATTTTCATTTTTATTTTATTTTATTTTTTCCTTCATACTCATTTACAACTCTTTCACCTTTTCGTTATTTATTACCAAGTTATTGTGTGAAAAACTCTTTCTAAAAAAAACTTAAGCTTTAAAAAAAAACTTAACTTCAAAAAATTCTATCTCTAATGAAGGAAATGCGGCCACCAAAGTCAAAAGAATGAGTTTTTGCTTTGCATATTCCTTGAAATGATCGTAAGATATCTCACTTCATTATATTTTTATTTCATTCAAGGACAGTGTTAAATTGCCTTATTCTATTTAATTTTATTTCATTCAAGAACTATTGTAAATCTTTTAAATATCTCGCCTGCTCAATATTTTAATCTAAGTTATTTTATCTCATGTAATTTTCTGTATATATTGTGATCGCCCAACCTTGGGATTATAATAAAAAATATATTTGGATATATTTGATTGTATTTCCAATTTGAATATGTATTGGTCAGACTAGGAAGATGATAAACTAATCTGTCTTCTCTCATATATATGTATATATGTGTGTATGTGTGTGTATATGTATATATATATATATATATATATATATATATGTGTGTATGTGCATGTGTGTGTGTGTGTGTGTGTGTGTGTGTGTGTGTGCATATGTATATATATGTATATATATACATATACACATGTATATGTATATATATTTATATATGTATATATATATGTATATGTACATGTATATATGTGTATGTATATAGATGTATATATATATATGTGTGTGTGTGTGTATATATATGTGTATATATGTATATATATATATGTGTGTGTGTATTTATATATATATGTAATATATATGTGTGTGTGTATGTGTATTTATATATATGTATATATA
>NC_069002.1:23845295-23846181 GCF_001194135.2 Octopus bimaculoides
GTGTGTATGTGTGTTTGTATGTGTACCTGTTCTAGTCATTAGACTGTGGCCATGCTGGGGTATCATCTGGAAGAATTTTAGCCCAGGAAATTGACCCTAGTATTTATCTGTTAAGCCCAGTACTTATTGTACTGGTATGGGATGCCAGACCATTAAGTTATGGAAATGTAAACATACCAACGCCAGTTGTCAAGAGTTCATAGGGGACTATCATGGAGAGAAAGACACATGCACACATATACACACATTCACACATACACACAATCACACATGCACACATATTCTTTCAGTTTCTGTTTACCAAATCCATTCACAAGGCTTTTTCTCAGGCTGTGACTATAGTAGAAGACACTTGTCCATGGTGTCATGCGGTGGGACTGAACCTGGAACCACGCAGTTGGGAAGCAAGCTTCTTACTACACAGCCACAATGTTATAATTTGTTCTTTACTCTTTTGCTTGTTTTAGTCATCATTGGATTGCAGCCATAATGGGCCACCACATTGATGTGGTTTTAGCGAATTGCATTAATTGGATTATTTACTGCAGCCTGGTACTGATTAAATTGATTTCTATTTATCACACTGCTATGTTATGGCTCATAAACACAGAAACCACTTTTTTTTAGCAAATCCAAACCTAAACACCTATCATCCTCTCTTTCTCCCTCTCCCTGCTTGCAATATATATTGGATGCTCCAGCTGGTGGAGGTGTCCTCCTGGTTTTAAAACTAGCAGTAACATCGTTTCCTACAGAACAGCCATGTTTAAGTGGTGATAAGCATTAATTTTCAGTATAGTTACTACTTTCATCTCTTATAGAAATTTTCTAACGAGCTAATTTGTTATACACATACACACACATTTATATATATATATATATATAT
>NC_069002.1:23846341-23858082 GCF_001194135.2 Octopus bimaculoides
ATTAAACTAAATGATTACTCTTTACTTTTTAGAAGTTTCATCTTGCTAACTTTCATCAGACTGAAATTAAACACACACACACACACACACACAAACACACACACTCAAACACACACACACACACAAACACACAAAATAAAGGTGACTGGTTTTCTGATAATAATGGAGCAGCTCATTTTCAGTGAAGCAGAAGATGGCCTGTCAGTTGTCAATTTATTGGCCTATAGACACTGAAATGATATTTGAAGAAGAAGAAAATTAACTTGCTGTGACACTCAGTTGTGGGCCCACTTAACACCAGGGCCACCTCTACCCATACCACCACCACCTGCACTGCTAAAAACACATTTAAATGTATATATAGGTTTACATATATAACATATTTCTCCACAGAATGTAAAAAAAAAAGAATGACAAACAATTTTAGCCCCTTGCAGAAGGGAAGCAGCACTGACCACATCGAAATACAGTGTGTGTGTGAGCAGTGTGACATCTCACTCTGTGTGGAACCATATTTTCAAATATACCACCCTGAGAAGAAGAAGCTGTAAATACACTGTAAAATTCTTTGTATGAAAAATTATGTAGTTACTGAACGGCCTAACACAGCACAGATTGTCAGTACTAAATACATCTGCAAAGGGTTAATTGTATTTTCAACCTTATTGCATTCTCATCAGAGGTGCTAACATCATTTGGACGAATTCCATAGAAATAAGTTTATACACTCAACAAAGCCAATAAGTACAGAGAAGTGCAGCTACTAATTTGCACATCATAAGTAGTAACGCTTTATTTAATTTCAGTAGCCTGTCAGTAAGGATATCAAGGTGCGATTAAATATATGCAAAGGCGCAGCTGTAGCTGTTTGGTAAGAAGCTTGATTCTGAACCATATGGTTCTGGGTTCAGTCCATCTGCATGGTACCTATAGCCTCGGGCCGACCAAAGCTTTGTGAGTGGATTTGGTAGAAAGAAACTGAACAAAGCTGAACCAAATGACTGAACCAAGTAAAGGAATACAAGACACACAGACATAGCAATTGTAACTGTTTCTCTGGAAATTGAGAAAATAACAAACAGCCTTAATCAAATTTGAAGCCTTATTAGGTTCATTATATTTAATAGCAAGGGCCTAACAACATGGATCTCAGTTCACACAGTAGCAAGGTATGATATATAGGATTTTACTACCTACGTTATAATTTTTGCAAGCAGTTTAATAATAGAAATTTATATAAAAAGAATAGAAAATAAATTTATTCAAGAATTATTTCTTGCTTTGCAGAATGCATTAGATACCCCAACATCTTTATGTAAAAGGCCCCATGTTGTTCTGCTGTTATTTCTCCAAACTTATTTTCTATAAGTGTCGTAAGACCTACTTCGTTAATAGCACCCCTAACTGTCTGAAGATTTGGAAGGAGCTACGTAAAATATTTGATATCTTCCATCTTATTCCCCTTTTCTCAGACCAATAGGAAATATTTTCTGTTTGGAAGAATTTTGTTTTAGGTAGCTCCTTCCAAATCTTCAGACAACCCCCTGTAGTGGTGAATTCTGGCATTATCCATAATAAATACTAGATTTCTTATGCTTTTTCTAAACAAGTTGCCTTTAACTCTTGGAGAGATCTCTTAAAATCTTTACCCTTTACTACCCTCTCATGGATTTTATGGTATCTCCTACCTTGTTTATTCATGGCCACTACAACAGAAATGTTTCTGCTTTGTGCAACAGATATAGATACATATGCTGATTGCCCGCTCCTATTACGATATCTGTTTGCTCCTGTTGCCACCGAAAACCCTGCTAAAAAGACAAAGTTCTTATCATCATTATCTGCTTCAAAATTCTGATAGGCATTGACATGCCTCACTGAGTTCAATTGTGCTTTGACAATTTCTTCGCTCAGGAGTGAAATTGACCCTTTTTAAAGTATAATGAGACTGACAAAGGTTTCTATCAATAGTGATTATTGATACGTGATTGCCAAACATCTCCAAGACCCAATTAGAAAGGTTTCTTTAGAGTGCTAGTACAGTTTTGGTCTACATGGGTGAGCAATTGTTCTTTAACCTCTGAATTAAGTTTAGAACACTTGTCACCTCTGCGCTTCAAAGGGAATACACCACCAGTTTTCAGGTATCGTTTTACAATATTGTTAACTGTTTGGTACTTTTTCCCATACATAGAAGCTATATTGGAAACTGAATAGCTCGCCAATGTTTTTGTGCTACTTGTGTGTTGTCGGCATAGCTGGTGAGTGTGGCTGTCTGATGTAACTGATGGCATGTCTGAAAAAGCCACCATGCACAACAGTGGCATCAATGCAGTTCCTTGAGACACCCCATTTTTTATTACTGTCTCCTTGGAGAGGGCTCCATTGGCTACCACCTATATTTATAGGTGAGGTGCACAATGGGAAGTTTTTACTGCTGTTTTGACTTTGAGAAGAAAGCTAAGCAAATGCATTAAAAACCTTTATGTTTAGGTGGGGCAAAATGAGTAAACCAAGACAAGGTAAATTTGCTATTTCAGTTCTTCTGAATTACATTTGAAAACAGACTCAGACACATCAATATCCATCTTTAGACATCAGAAAGATCAAAAATGTAACAAAAATTTTAAATATCTACGTCAAATGAGAGAGAATCATGATAAAATGGCACATGGTACAAAACTCGACTAAATCAGGAAATTCAGCATAAAATATTCTCTGTAGCTTCTTTATGAGTTAGGTTTCTGTATGAAACTCATGAAATTTTAAGTCACATGAGGCTGAAACAAACTGCATTAAGGAATAATAATAATAGTAATACAACAAATATTCTGCTTAGTACCACAGATTTACTTGTTAGTTGCTTGACCTTAACCAGTTGAGAATGTTCCTTAGTGGATGATGATATATGCATCTCTGGTCATGAGCAGAAGTAGTGGAGAAGCATCATAGCCTTGTGTTGTGAGGAATTCTTTGGGGTCTGGATAATTCACCTCTGGAAATATGAGTGTTTCATTCAACATCCTTAAACAGCCCTTATTCAGGGACCTTTTGAGTGGGATGGGCTACTCAACCTGAAGAAAATTCTAACTGGGCCCCACCTGCAAGGTCATGTGCTATTTATCTTGAAATGAGATCACCATGTCGTGCACATATGGTTGTGATGCATGTGCCTGGTGTACCCTTATCAGACAGGTAGCCATCAGACAGGTATATTTGTACCCCAGTGTCACTCTGATGCCATGCACTGCTGAAAACAAAAATAATAGTACACACACACACACAAACAAACACACAAAGGGTTTCTTCACTATCTATCTGCCAATTTCATTCACAAGGAATTTGTCAAGCCATTGCTATAGAAAAGGGTGCCAACCAGCACTGGTCGCACATGGTTTTCGAGCAAACTTTTCAAACACAAAACAGTGCATGTGTGTGCAAAGTACAGGGAGTGCTATTTTCAACTAAAAACATTTTGCAGCCATGTGGTTGAGAGAGGGTCTTCTACTATAGCCAGGGTGACTAGTGCATTGTGAGTGAATTTGATAGATGGAAATTGTGTGGAAGCTCATCCTCTGTGTGTGTGTGTGTGTGTGTGTGTGTGTGTGTGCGTGTGTGTGTGTGTGTTAGAGAGAGAGAAAGTGAGAGAGTTTGTGTTTGCATTTGTCCCCCCCCCCACCTCTTGACAACTGGTGTTCATTTGTTTTCATGCATGTAACTTAGTGGGTGAATAAAAGAGACTGATAGAATAAGCACCAGATGTAAAATTAAGTATTCGGGTTGATTTGTTCAACTATAGAAACCTCTTAAGGAGGTACTCCAGCTTGGCCACAGTTCACTGTCTGAAGCAAAAGTGTTATATATATATATATATATATATATATGCGTGGTCTGATGAATAAGTATCCGAACTGTTGGCATAGTAACAAAGTGAAAGCATGGAAAGTGAAGCCATATGCCTAAGATTGCATGTGCACTAAGATTTAACGTTTTAGCTCACTTCTGCCATTTACAGCAGTGCTTGGAAGGAACGTGTGTAGTGTGTCTTCATCGCATTGACCATGACAGAGAGAGCTGAGTAGAGAATCTGCATCAAATTTTGCCAAAAGCTTGATGATACATGCTCAGAGGCCTCTGCAAAGTTTTTAAAAAGTTTTCATTGCTCTCAACACGATCAAGGAGACTTTGTGCAATTGAAACCCAAAGGTCTTTTAGTCAGTTGAAAGCAGTTTTGGCACAAACTCAGCAGACACACATCTCAAACCCAAATCTTCAGTGATAATGGTCTGAACTGAGCTGTAACTAATCTGCACATCCTCTGATAACTCAAGGATGGTGATTCGACAATTTCCCCCTCACAGCTGCATGTACATCTGTGATATTTTTCTTAGTTTTGCTGGTTGTGGGTCTCCTAGAATGTTCGTCAATATGAAAATTTTCGGCCATCTTGAAAACGTCTGAACCACTCATTCACTTGTGTGTGGCTCATACACTCCTCTCCATATACTTTCTGCAACTTTGCATTGATCTCTGAGCAGGTACTGCCATGACAACTTTCTCTGTCATGGTCAATGCGACGATCACTCACAACACATGTTCCTTCCAAGCACTGTTGTAAACAGTGGAAGTGAGCTAGAGCATTAAAACTTAGTGCAGATGCATAACAGAGGTGAATGTCAATGTGTGCGAACTGGCTTCATTCTATGTGCTTTAGCATTGTTATTATGGCAACAGTCCAGATAATTATTGATTAGCCCGATGATGATATATATATATACACATGCATTTATATATAAATACTATACTAACACACACATACATACATATATGTATGTGTGTATGTGTATATATATATATATGTATTTCTTTTTTTATGCTCACAAATGTATGTATGCATATAAACATATAAATGTATATGTGAGCTTTAACATGCGCGCGCATGTGTGTATGCTTACATTTCTAATAAGCATCTTTGGAACAATTCACATTCAACTCTGTAACTGCTTTCGACCCCTAATTGTTTGTGAGTCACTGTGTGTTCTTCCTTGTAATGAACTCTGCTCCTCATTATACAATGCTGAGAAAGGTTAACTGTTGAATTACTAATGAGCTTATATTAATTACATACATTTCCATATTGGATTAAATTCATTGTTGGATTTAGTAGTGAATACGTCAACATTTTAAAGTAATGTAGCTATCTGTTAATACTGACTATCTTTCTCTTTCCCTCTCTCTCTCTCTCTCTCTCTCTCTCACTCTCTGTCTATCTAATCTATTTATCTCTCACTTTGGTGTGTGTGCATGCATGCGCATTGTATGTAAAAGCGATCCAATTCTGAGCTGTGTCCTCAGGAAGCACTTCTCTGAATACTGGCTGTCATGTCTGTATGCTATAATTTTTGAGACTCGGTCTGTAGAAATGCATATGTATGTATTTTAAAAAGAGTTATGTGTATATATATAGCATGTACCCATTAAAGTCTGTTACACATTCCACCCCCTATTTTATTAATACTGTTACCCCAACTGCCACTACGAAGTTCCTGCAATAAATCTATGGATAACATACATACATACATACATACATACATACATACATATATATATATGTAGGTATATAAGTAAAATTGTAGTCATGGCTGATGTTGGTGTCACGTAATTGGCACCTATGTTAGTGGCATGTTAAGAGTACTATTGGAGCATTGGGCCTCACAGAGGCAAAGTGGTTGAGCTCCTTTGAGCACTGGGCCTCATGGAGGCAAAAGTGGCTGAGTTCCTTTTGAGTGTTGAGCCTCTCGGAGGCAAAGTGGCCAAGTTCCTTGCAAGTGTTGGGCCTCACAGAGGCAACGTGGTTGAGTTCCTTTCGAGCATTGGGCCTCACAGAGGCAAAATGACTGAGTTTGTTTTGAGTGTTGGGATTCATGGAGGTACGACTGAGACCTTCGGCTTGAGAAGAAGACCCATCAAATTGAGCAAAATTGTAGTCGTGGAAGATAATGGTGTCATGCAAACGGCACCCATGCTGGTGGCATGTAAAAGCACCCATTACACTCTCAGAGTGGTTGGCATCAGGAAGGGTATCCAGCCATAGAAAACCAGGCCAAATCAGACTAGAGTTTGGTGCAGCCTTCCCACTTACCAGCCTTGGTCAAACCATCTAACCCATGCCAGCATGGACAACAGACATTAAATGATGATAATGATGATGCTGATATATGTTTGCTGCAGGCTTATTTCAGTTTCTGTCTACCAAATCCTCTCACAAGACTTGTTTAATGTGCCATGTTGTGGGACTGAACCCAGGACCATCTGGTTGAGAAGCAAACATCTTACCATGAAGCCACATCTGCATACACACACACACACACACACACACACACACACACACACACACACACATGTATATATGTTTATGTGTAGATAAAGATGGGTCTGTGTGTGTACATATATAATTATGCTTATGCATGCCATTACATTTATGTGTGTATACATATATATGCATATATATTTGTATATTTGTATGTATGTATAAATATGTTAATGTTTGGTGTCCATTTCTAAACACTGATATGTACATATATCTATGTGGGAGGGGGGTTCTAAAATTAATCGTATGTCTGTGAAGATAAATGGTAATTCCCCACTACCCATAAATGAGAATAAAATATATTAACGAATCACAACGTACTTTGATATCTGATATGTAGATTTGTCTCTGCCCATTTAGACAGACTTAATGGCAACAAAATTTGCTTTAGTCCCTTCTCAATTTTGATATGAAAAATTTTCCACATTTGTCATTTTAGAATCTGAGTACTTTATTTGACAAATCTCAACACAACTATTATCTTTGTTGACACCATTATGTTTGTTGCTCTGTCTGAAAGCCTTTATATAACTAGAGTTTTTTAAAGTTTGTGATGTAATCTCTGATGATTTGATAGTGTAATCAGTATAAAGATTATTTCATTATATAAAATATCATTGTTAATGAAATACAAATAGGAATGTATTGAATGAACATAAAAAATTATCTCCACATTTGTTTTATATTTATACTCTGTGTTCAAAATATAATGGAATGACGGTAACAAACTTGGAATAATAATTCATTTGCTCTTTGTATGTGAATTTTTTTAAAAGCATAACCAAATACACGATGTCCTAAACATTGGTTCTGTGTTATCATGATCAATAAACTACATCTCAAAAATACCACACACACACACACACATTGTCCTACTCATGCATGCATGGAAGACGGACATTAAATGAAGATATGTGTGTGTGTATATATATATATATATAGATAGGTAGGTAGATAGATAGATAGATAGATAGATAGATAGATTGATAGATAGATAGATAAATAGATAGATATTCATTAATTTGTGCATCCAACCTAAATTGGATGTGTTCACTAATTGCTAGTTTATTCACAACCTGCTAACTTTATGTGGCATCACTGGCAGTTTTGTTTGTGCTATACTATATCAGTTTGACTGATTTTCAATCTGGCATTCAGTGCTCAGCTAATGATCCACACTTTATGGTGAAATCATGTGATACTGATGCTGATGAAAGTTTTAGCATTTGTCCTCCACATGAGATGACTTCTTGAGATGCTCATTGTAGTGTAAGGTATTCTAAACAACACATCCAATGTTGGATGTACTAATTTAGCATTCATTACTAAGGCTGGTTCTGTCACTAACAGTATATATTTACAAGCAGGGTTAGACTACCACTACATCTTGCACACAAGTATCCATCTCTGAGGTTGATCAGATAAGAGTGAAATCACGTGATAGGTTGGTCTCCAAACTAGGGAATTCTCTCCCTGCATGCAATATACATTGAATGTGAAGTGCACTGAATAACCAGCTGGAAGAGACATCCACCTGGGGTTAAAACAGCAGTATCGTCTGTTCTTATTGAACACACACTTGTAGGTGGTGATAAACATTACTTTTCAGTATAAATACTGCTTTTATCTCTATTAGAGATTTTCTTAATGAACTAGTTTGCCCTCCCCCACACACACACCCGCATACACATATCTTCTTGTGCAATCCCTGTAGGTGTTGGTGGTCATGGACCCATATTCTCCCCTGTTCCAATAGCAACTTAACTTGCTATTGGCCCAGTCTATCTGTAGCCAGTTGGTAAGGCCATTGAGTATCATCTTCTGCCGTTTGTTTTCCTTGTCTCCTTCTCCTTTTCTCTTTTTCTGTCATCACCAAATGTTCATGGCTTTTTCATCTCATATGGTGTCCTATGAACCGAGCCTTTTTTCATGTTGCTTCAGAATCTTTCTGGTGGGCTTTGCTCATCTAAGAACCTCAGTAACAGGACACAATCAACATTCTTCTTCAGAATATCTTTGCAATATTGTTTGTTACTGTTCCATATCACACAACCATTTGTAAGGATGGATTCTATGCATACCCTAAAGACTTTTTTCCTCACCCTTACTGTTACTTGTTTATCAGGCAGTAAGTCTGATCTCACCATTCACAGCATCAACTCTATCCAATCCATGATTGTATTCTTTTGATATTTTTTCAGTCTGATGTATTGATGGTTCCCAAAGATAACAAAATATTTTGACTTGTTTCAAGATTCTTCCATTAATACTTGTGCTGCTCATTTAGGTAGTTTCTTCGTGACAGACACTTTTTGGTTTTGCTTCATTATTAAACCTGCAACCCTCTGTCTTTTCACTCATTGCTAAAAATACTATGTGTTTCTACTGAATTATGAACAACTACAAAGAAAACCTTTAATTGTCCATTTTACATCTGTTTTTCCATACTGGCATGGGCTGCATGGAGACTTATTTGAGGAAGCATACACACTCATATGATGGATATGTATATATAAATATATACATACACACTTTGGAGTCTGGACAGCTTCCTAGGTAGCCACCTCCTGTCAAACCATCCAACCCATGCCAGCACGGACAACAGACATTAAATTATGATGATGATGATGATGATGATGATGATGACATACATACACAAGAAAAAATGTTAAAAGTTTGATGTTTCTAGAATCTATTGTCATTCTCTTTTATTGGGGTTGTTCTTGCTTTTACATGTGTGTGTGTGTGTGTGTGTGTGCATTTATGTGATCATGCATCTATGTGTGTGTGTGTCTGTTAGTGTGTGTGTGTTTATATGTGTGTGTGTATATATATATACATGTGTATATGTATATATGTGTGTATATACATGCGTGTGTGTGTGTGTGTGTGTGTGCATCAATGTAAGTTTTGATTAATGAGATGTTAAATGTTTCAGATAAAATTAAATTCTTTACACGGAAAGCAGGAAATTGAATGAAGTTGTTTTGTTTTTCTTTCTTTCTTTCTTTCTGACTCTCATTCATTGCAGCTGCTTTCTTTTTTTTTTTTTGCTGCATTTTTTTTTCTATTATTGTTTCTTTCAACTTTGCCCATTGTTTTTACTCATCGCTGGAAGCAGTAGGGATACACCACAACCACTATAACGTTTAACGTTCAGATAAAATATGCCTGTCTCTGCCTGTCTCACTGTCTTTTAGTTTATTTATCTCTGACTCTCTCTCTCTCTCTCTCTCTCTCTCTCCTTTTAACTCATTCCCTTTCATATATATATGTATATATGACTTCTTTTTGTTCTCTAGCTTTCTTGCTATTTCTTTCTTTCTCTCTGGCTCTTTCTTTTTTATCTTTTTGATTTGCCTGCTTGCTTGCAACTCCATCATGCATACTGGAATGGACATTTCTAGTGAATTGCTCCCAAGATAACCTCAACAAAGAAAAGAATGACAGCAAAATTTTCCCTCTGACACCAATGATGGAAATGAGTTTTGGTAACTTGATATTTGGTAATGGGTTGTAACCAGGAATTATACCCAAGAATCCTTATGGGACTCAAATAGTTGCTTAAAGAAAACCATCAAGAAATACTTTTATAACCCCTGATCTTTTTAGCCCTGACATAACTGCTGCTGATACTCCTCCTTCAGTTACTTTGCAATGATACAGGATGAGAAGACTTAGCAACTATTGATTGCAATAGACAACTACAAGAGTCTGCTATTAATTACAATCGATGTATCAACCATATTAAATATTTTAAAATTGTTTATAAATTAGGTCTTTCACCTTTATCTTTCACATTTGGTTCTCTGTGTAGTGTGCAATATTCTCACATGACTTAGAATAGAATGTACCCTCAGTTAAGACCACTTTCTTACTTCCATTATACAAAGTTATAATAAAAAAAAACACTCAACTTGTTATGCTTTGTCATTTTTTAGTGATACATAAACTGCATTGTTGATTACCTTTTTATCAGATCTCATTAACAATTTTTTGTGCATCTGTAATGTGCTTCATTGCTTTTGTGCTAAGAATCTTATTTTTTTAACTTTCTGTTTTGCTCTGTCGCAATTCGCTACTACCTTTACAATATTAACATTTACTACGCACAAGACAAATGAATTTCTTGTGTTCATTCACATCCAAGGTGATCACATAAGCTGTATCCATTCCTAATGGTTTCTTATATTTCATAGGAACTTGTAATGGCCTGTGTCAATAAAAAATCAATCAATATAAGGTTCAGAAGAATGAATGAGTTGATTTGCCATGATGGAGTTTTGAATATATTTCATCATTCATATTTTTCATGTGAGAGTGACAAAAAGAGAGGGGAAAAAACTGAACTTGAAAGTTGATTTGGTCAAAAGACAGATGGCTAAGTAAAAATGGGTAACATGAAAGGATAAGAAACTAGAAAAGCAAGGTAAAAAGAAAGTATCAGGAAGTCGAACAGAAAGGTGGATAGGTACAATACCTTAGAAATTGCATTTATAGATGCAGCTGCAGCAATAGATTTCAGTATTGTAAGGTAGATGGAGGTTACCAGGAAGGAGGACAGGAGCAGCAGCTCAAAGAGTCACACAGAAATATAATGCTACAATGAAAGATTAAAGTGTTATGGGTGGAGTGAGGTGAGTAGGAAGCTAGACAGGAACAGCATAGCAAAGAATCACATATATACATAGCTATGATAATAAATTAGAGCATTGTGAATGAGAAGGTGGTGTGGGAACACACATGCAAACACAATTACACACACACTAACATATATGTGTGTGTGTGTGTGTGTATATATATATATATATATATATATATATATATATATATATATATATATATATATATATATATATATACATACATATATACATATATATATACATATATATATATATACATATATATGCATGCATATACATATATATATACATACATATACATATTACACATACACAAATATATATGTGTGTGTGTATAATATATATATACATATATATATATACATACATATATACATACATATATATACATACATATACATATATATATACATATACATACATATGTTGTTGTTGTTGGCACTCCGTCGCTTACAACGTTGAGGTTTCCAGTTAATCCAATCAACGGAACAGCCTGCTCATGAAATTAATGTGCAAGTGGCTGAGCACTCCACAGACACGTGTACCCTTAACGCAGTTCTCAGGGATATTCAGCGTGACACAGTGTCACAAGGCTGACCCTTTGAATTACAGGCACAACAGAAACAGGAAGTTAGAGTGAGAAAAAGTTGTGGTGAAAGAGTATAGCAGGGTTCGCCACCATCCTCTGCTGGAGCCTCATGGAGCTTTAGGTGTTTTCGCTCAAT
>NC_069002.1:23858500-23860870 GCF_001194135.2 Octopus bimaculoides
TTGACATTTGGTGCATGAGAGAGTTTGATGCAGCTGCTCTCATTTGCGCCTCCTGCCGTGAAGTTGGTTCATCTGGGACACCTGACAGGAAGAGGTCCAGCCTTGTCTTGAAGACATCTACATCCACCGCATGCAGGTCTCTCAGGTCCTTCGGGAGGATATTGAAGAGCTGTGGACCTTTGAAGCCCAGGCTATTGCAGTATTTTGTCCTACATCCTGATGGCAAATTTGGAGTCCTTGGCACTATGCAATGGCGTCCAGTTCTTTTATTTGTGTAACTTTCGATGCCAAAGTTTGGGACAGTACCTTTGAGGATCTTCCAGATGTATATTATGGCATATCTTTCTCGTCTACTCTCTAAGGAATAGAGTCTTAATCTCTTGAGTCTTTCCCAATAGCTTTTATGCTGCATAGAGGCTATCTTCCTCGTGTAGCTTCGTTGGATTGCCTCAAGTTCTGAGATTAATTTGACACTGGCTGGTGACCATAGCTGAGAGCAATAGTCAAAGTGGCTTAGAACAAGTGTCTTCCAGAGCACCATCATGGTTTCCTGATCTCTTGTTCTAAAAGTCCTTAGAATCCATCCGGTCAGTCGCCTGCATTTCATTGACAATTTAGCAACATGAACATGAAAGGATGCATTATTACTCATGTAGATGCCCAGGTCTCGCACTGTCTCTGCCTCTGGGATTGCAGTCCCTCCAGGTCCAGTGTATTTAAAGGGTTCTGCATTTAGTCTTGCATGCTGATAGCATAAGGCATAAAACTTTTCAGCATTAAACTGCATGTTATTCTTTTCAGCCCACTTGTATATTTCATCATACTAATGCAGTATATGGGGATCGGACAACAAGTATAAGCCAGTGTCAACAGTGGTTCCTGAAATTCCAAGCCAGAAATTACAGCCTAGAAGACGAGCCTCATCCTGGAAGATCTGTAGAGCTCAATGAGGACGTCCTGCAAGCCCTGGTGGAACAGAACCCCATTGTAACTTTTGAGGAACTAACAGAGAAGCTTGGATTTGGTCATTCAACCATTCACCAAAACCTGTGTGCCACTGGAAAAGCAAATTGGGTCAATGAGTTCCTCACAAACTTTCCGAGTATAATCACATGCAGAGAGTGAATGCGTGCTCTTCTTTGCTGCCATGTCTCATGAATGAACCTTTTTTGAACTGAATAGTAGCTGGTGATGAGAAATGAGTTCTCTATAAAAATGTCAAGTGCCAAAGACAGTGTGTAGAGAAAGGAGAAACACTGGCACCCAGGCTAAAGAAGGTCTTCACCCATGTAAGGTGTTGTTATCTGTTTGATGGGATATGAAAAGTTTAGTCCACTTTGAACTTTTAAACCCAACAAAATGATAAACAAAGGAGATCTACTGCAAGCAATTGAGCAGCTTAAGTCAGCATTAGAAGAAGTGACCATCTTTGGTTTCAAGATGAAAGGTGTTCTGTCAGGATAATGCTTGGCCACATACAGTGAGGATGACATGACATTCAATAGGCTAGAGCAGTTTGAATGGGAAACGATGCTCCACCTATCATATTCGTCAGACATTGACCCATCTAATTATCATTTATTCTGCAGTCTTCAGAATCATTTAGACAGAAAAAATATGAATTCTGTAGATGAGGTTAGAACAGTACTGGAAAAGTGTATTTCATCACAGACAAGTGAATTTTGGAAGAGGGACCTTTCAAGACTACCAGATAGATGGAAGTGCCTTGTAAAAAATGAAGGAGAGTATATTCTAAATTCGAAAAGAACTTTGTTTATCTTATTTTTGAAAAATAAAAGAAGTATAAAAAAACCGCATTATTTATGAGATGACCCAGTATATATATGTACATACAATGAGATGGAGCATGGCTCACTGGTTAGAGCATCGGGCTCACAATCATGAGGTAGTGATTCCTGGACCCGGCTATATCTTGTGTTCTTAAACAAGACTCTCTATTTCACACTGCTCCATTTCACTCAGCTGTAGAAATGAGTTGTGACATCACTGGTATCAGCCTTTGCCTTTCCCTTGGATAACATTGGTGGCATGGAGAAGGGAGATTGGTATTCATGGGCAACTGCTAGTCTCCCATAAATAACCTTGCCCAGACTTGTGCCTTGGAGGGGAACTTTTTAGGTGCAATCTTATGGTCATTCATGACCAAAGGGGGTCATCCACATACATACATACATACATACATACATACATACAAGATCTAGTTAAATACAAATACTTTTGCACATCTCACACAAATACTTTTGCACATCTCACACAAATACTTTTGCACATCTCACACAAATACTTTTGCACATCTCACACAAATACTTTTGCACATCTCACACAAATACTTTTGCACATCTCACACAA
>NC_069002.1:23861087-23862852 GCF_001194135.2 Octopus bimaculoides
CATCTCACACAAATACTTTTGCACATCTCACACAAATACTTTTGCACATCTCACACAAATACTTTTGCACATCTCACACAAATACTTTTGCACATCTCACACAAATACTTTTGCACATCTCACACAAATACTTTTGCACACCTCACACTTTCACTTCAACTCCAGCCACAATACTGAGCAGCCCTTACTGTATAACATACAATAAATTAAGTTACAGTCCATGTTTTCCTATCAGAACAAGATGAATAATCATCTATAATTGTAATAATATACAAGTAAATGTTTATTGATAGCAACTTCACAAATAACTGCTAATAATGTCTCCCTTAATAGACACTTAATATACAAAACATTAGAAATTCATAAGTAGCTGTATGTCGTACTCTTGCATATCTTGCTCCATTTCCTTCACAACTTACAACTGAATGTTATAAGATAATTGAACATTCTGTGAATCTTTATGTCCAATAATGGTTGCAAATATGAATGTGTGACAGATAAATGTCTGAACATTTGCAAAAAATAATGTGTAACAAAAAAAGAAAGATGTTTTTCCTCACAGTTGTCATGCTTTTAAAATAGAACAAACATTGCACCCAGAGCCTGAGGATTGATTGGAGATGTTGTAAAAATATGCATAACCACATGTCTCCATGGCAAGAAACTACTAGTAGCTCATGTTAATATAGTGTACATTAAATGAAATATAAAGTCTTACAGGTTACAAAGCAACCTTGCTATTGATGGTGACATGAATAAAGCACTCTTCAAACCTTGTAAAGTGATGTTGATGGTGGTAGTGGTGGTGGTTGTGGAGATGATGGATGTAGTGGTGGATATCTGGTCTCTCTGTCAACAAAGAATATTTAAAACTATTTATAAATTCCAACCATGTTTCATGTCAGTATGTCTCTCTGCTAGTGTTAGGGAGAGCATTTGACATGGTAGCCTAACTTGACAAATCACTTCAAACCATCCAACCCACGCCAGCAGGGGAAATGGACATAACATGATATTGCTGACTGATATATGTACCCATCATCTTTTTATTCTTTATACTGGCATGGGGTGGATGTTTTGACCAAGTCTAGGACGTTTACCTCACCCCATGAACAATAGCCCCAACAAGGACAATTACCCCTAAGGACAACAGATGATGATTTAAAACATCTTAATATATTGGAGAGGGGGTAATTAACCAAGGGGAGTAATTATCCTAGGAGATAGATGTCGTCAGTGGGAATTGTCTTGTTGCAGTTTTGACCAGATCTGACAGTTCCAAGCACTGCATTGTGCTCCATTGTCTGTTTTGGCATGGGTGTATAGTGAAGGCTGGTTATTTTCTTTGAATTAGACGGAGTTTATTAAAACAAATTTTCTATGGTTAGGTGCCATTCCTGTCATCAACTCTCATCTGTTCCCAAGCAAGGTAATATAATTTAATTTTAGAATCGGTTCTCACTGTAGATATAGAGCTTTAAATAATTGTTTCCACTGAAGGCACAAGAATTGGTTCTAATAATGTGTAAATACTGGGCTGTAAAAACTCTTTTGGATAGAAAAAGTCAATGGCTGCTTGTAGGATTTTTTCCATTTGAAGGAGTTTTTCAACCCAGAGTAGTGGGGTTGATGTAATCAACTTACCCCTCCCCTCAAAATTAAGAAGAAATTATATATAGCTTTCTGTGCTTTCAGAAACACTGTTCCAGAAAAATAAATATCTCTCTATCTCTCTCTCTCTCTCTCTCTCTCTCCCTCCATCCCT
>NC_069002.1:23862876-23863855 GCF_001194135.2 Octopus bimaculoides
CCTCCCTCCCTCCCTCTCTCTCTCTCTCTCTCTCACTCTCAAGTTTATAAGTTCTTTTGATATCAATTATAATTCTTACTTTAATGGTGATGGTGATTAATGTCAGTGGTGATGATGATGGATGCTGCAGTGAAGATCTGGTCTCACAGTAAAAGAAAGATATTTAAAACTGTTTATACATTCCAGTCATGTTTCACATTAGTATGTCTCATTATTCTGATTTTTTGTGACAAGTTACAATATGTAGCAGTGGCTCTTCTTTTGGTGATGCTATTATATTCTTATTTACTATTTTCACTCCTAGCCTGAAAAATAAAATATTAAGTGTGAAATTTATAAAAATTACTTCTTTTTCTTTAACCCATCACTAATGTGTGTGTGTGTGAGAGAGAGAATGTGTGTGTGTGTGCGTGTGTGTGTGTGTGTGCTTATGTAGCAATGGGTGTGTGTGTAAGTGTGTACCTTCTGAAAATATATTCATATCTATGATAATAAAATTGATATTGCGGCCAATATTTCAAACCTGAAAGTTAATAAACACACACACACACACACACACACACACACACACACACACACACACACTCTTACTCACTCACTGTCTGTCCCCCTCTCTCTCTCTTACATACACATGTATATACAAAACATAAATATGATGAATTGGTAAATAAATTGTGAATTAAGTTAATCTGATTTCATATTAATTCACAACAAAGGCCTTTGTATTTTTTTTGTCAAAGAGGGGAGTAGAACAAGTTTTGCATATATAATAATAATAATAATAATAATAATAATAATAATAATATTATTATTAATAAATAATATAATATATATATGAATGTGTGTGTGTATATGTATACCAGGATTTATATGCATATATATGTGTATGTAAATGTACATATGTGAATCTGTGTGTGAGTGTATATATGTGTGCATATATATATATGTATGTGTATATATATATATATATATATATATA
>NC_069002.1:23863865-23864474 GCF_001194135.2 Octopus bimaculoides
TCTATCTATCTATCTATCTATATATATATATATATATATATATGTATGCACACACACACACACAGCTATTTATCTTATGTCTATATTTCTATTTATCTATATCTTTTTATGTTTTTGTGTGTGTGTGTATATATATATAATGCATACATACATATATATATATATAACACACACACAGTTATCTATCTCTCTATCTTTCTATCCATGAGTATGTAAATTCTTCTACATTATCTTTCCCAAACATGTTTATATTTCCTCTTTTCTGTCTGTTTGATCAGTAAGGTTTGTGTTTTGTTTCTTTTAAGAAAACAACAACAGCATAAAACATAAAAATAAAATTAAAAGTTTCTCATAAAATATTGAAGTGATATCGGCAATCTCATAAATGTGGGCTTAATATGACAATTGCTTAGAAGAAATGGCACTATAAGAAGCAAATAGTAGAATGAAGACAAAGAGAAATTCTTCATTCAAAAAAAAAATTTGGATAATGAAATAAAAAAAATCTAAATGTAATAAGCAACGTTTTTTTCACTTCCTCATTTTTATCTATTTTTTTTTATCTCATACCCATATCTCCATATATCAATTAGTAGTAGTAGTAGTGAC
>NC_069002.1:23864574-23878749 GCF_001194135.2 Octopus bimaculoides
CTTGCACAAAACTAATTATGTGTGTAAGTAATTAGCTCTCTTCTCGTATTACTGGCACATATTTCCTCAGTTATGGGAAGAATCATCATCATCATTATCATTTAACGTCCATTTTCTATGCTGGCATGGGTTAGATGTTTGACAGAAGCTGATCAGCTGGAGAGCTGCACTACACTCCAATTGTCCGTTATGGCATGGTTTCTATGGATGGATGCCCTTCTTTATGCCAACCACTTTACAAAGTTTACTGGGTGCTTTTCATGTTGCACCAGCGCTGCTACTTTTTACATGGCACCAGCACAGGAGTATTTCATGTGGCACCAGCATGGGTGATTTTTATGTGGCACCAGCACAGGCACATTTTAGATAGCACCAGCATGGGTGCTCTTTATGTGATGCCAGCACAGATTTGCTTGTCACTTATTTGACCTTAACCAGTTGAGCATGTCTCTTGGTGGCTGACGATATGTGCATCTCTGATCATGAGCAGAAGTAGTGGGGGGAGCATCATAGCCATGTGTTGAGAGGAATTCTTTGGGGTTTGAATAATTCACCTTTGGAAACAAGGGTGTTTCATTCAACATCCTTAAACAACCTTTATTCAGGGACCTTTTAAGTGGGATGGGCTACTCAACCTGGAGAAAATTCTAACTAGGCCCCACCTGCAAGGTCATGCACTGTTTATCTTAGTATGAGATCACTATGTCATGCACATATGGATTACCTGGTATGCTAAGTATTCTTCCAGCTCACCACCTTTATGATAATAATAATAATGATGATGATAATCCTTTCTACTAAAAGGCTCAAGGCCAGAAATTTTTGGAGAGAGCTTAAGTCGATTAAATCAATTCCAGTGTTTCACTGGTAATTAATTTGTCAACCCTGAAAGGATGAAAGGCAAAGTTGACCTCAGCGGAATCTGAAATCAAAAGAACATAAAGACTGATAAAATGCTGCCAAGCACTTTGCCCAGCATGCTAACAGTTCTGCCAGCTCACCACCCTAATAATAATAGTAATAAAAATAATAATAATAATAATGCCAAGAGCACTCACAGAGTGTAAACCTCCACCAAAGCAACACCAACATCCTCTCAACAATTAGCCAGAGTTGATTTTTAAAATGAGAATATCTGAAATAAACTTGACTGCTCTCAAAAATTAAGTAAAAAAACAGGAAAAATAATCCAGAATCCTTGTTTGCCCTGTGTGCTAACAATTCTGCCAGTTTGCTGCCCTAATAATAATAATAATATTAATAATAATAATGATAATGAGGTGGTATGTTGTCAACTTAATGTGACAGTCCCATGAAAGGGAATAATACTACTGCTATTTAGCCCTAGTATTCCCTTTCATATAGGCCTTGTGGCTATAGTAGAAAGGATTATTATTATTACCTCCATCTTAACAAAGGCAGAATTATTGTTTTCAGTTGCATTTGTTTGTTTGCCCATGGCCAAGATATCTCAAGAACCATGAAAGGGAATAATAGGGCTAAATAGCATTCTTCCCTTTCATGGGACTGTCACATTAAGTTGACAACATACCACCACTTTATTGTTTTACTACTGTATAAAACTCTCTGAGAGATTTAGAAATGTAATAGGCACCCTCTTGCAGACTACCTCGTTGACAAATGACAGGGACCTTCTCTTTGTGGCTGGTGACTTCAATGGACATGTTGGACAACATTCAGGGGGCTTCCATGGCGTACATGGGGGCTATGGTTTTGGTTCCCGTAATGAGGAGGGAACCAGGCTGCTGGAGTTCTGTGATGCAAATGACCTTACAGTTTGCAATACTAACTTCAGGAAACCTGCCTGTCACCTAGTCACTATCGTTCTGGCAGACACACTAGCCAAATTGACTACATCCTTGCCAGGAAAAGGGAAAGATGGCTGCTTATAAATGCCAAAACCTTCCCAGGCGAAGAATGTACCCCGCAACATAGACTAATAGTTAGTGACTTCAGGATCAGGGCTAAGTGGTTGCCCAGAAGACGACCAGCATGGAGGAGAAAGGTCTGGAAGCTTAAAGATCCTGCGAATGGACAGAGATTTAGAGACTTATCATTCAAGGCCTTTGACAAAATAGAAGGGGATACAGCTTCACACGATGTAGAAGACAACTGGAGGTTTCTACGGGACAACCTGCTGAGGGCCACTGACCAGATCTATGGATGGTGCAAAGTCCACTCTCAACCCAAAATAATGTGGTGATAGAACAATGTTGTTAACAGGGCTATTAGACAAAAGAAACAGGCTTGGAAGGACTGGAAGAATGGTGGTAGCAGGGAATTGTATCAGACTGCCAGAAGAGAAGCTAGGCAACAGGTTTATTTAGCCAGAGGGGAAGCAGATAAGAAAAATTTGCCAATGTTCTGCGCCGTGAGGACCAAAGGCTTGAGATATTCCATGTTGCAAGACAGTGTGTGACAGAGAATCGTGATGTCGTAGGAGAGAAATATGTCTGCATAGATGATGGTACACTTGCACTAAATGAGGCTGCAAAGAGAGAGGTTTGGAGATGTCACTATCAAAGGTTTCCCAATAAAGAGAATGAATGGGAGAAAGAGAGTCTGCCAAATGTTGACCGAATTGACAGTACCATGGTAGATAAAGCAATTAAGAGTATGAAGACAGGGAAAGCCCCTGGCCTATCAGGTATCACCGCAGAGATGCTCAAAATATCTGGTAGTGTCGACTATAGCCTAATCACCTGTATTGTTAACCAGGTGATACATGAAGGAGTCATACCCAATGACTGGTGTAGCAGCACCATAGTCAACTGCTACAAAGGTAAAAGTGATGCTTTAGATACAAATAATTACAGAGGTATCAAGCTGTTAGATCAGGTAATGAAAGTCATGGAGAGGGTCATAGCCCAACTACTTAGTCAGTTTAGATGAGATGCAGTTTGGGTTCGTGCCTGGGAAATGCACCACTGACGCTATATTTCTGGTAAGACAGCTGCAGGAGAAATACCTAGCCAAGGATAAACCTCTGTACCTGGCTTTTGTTGACATGGAGAAAGCCTTTGACAGGGTCCCCTGATCACTTGTCTGGTGATCAATGAGGAAACTAGGGATAGAAGAATGGTTAGTGAGAGCTGTGTGAGCCATGTACAGGGATGCTGTCAGTAAGGTGAGGGTTGGCAATGAGTACAGTGAAGAATTCCGGGTGGAGGTAGGATTCTGCCAAGGTTCAGTCCTCAGCCCCCTCCAATTTATCATAGTCCACCAGGCAATAACACAGGAATTCAAGACAGGATGCCCCTGGGAGCTCCTCTATGCTGATGACCTTGCACTAATTGCTGAGTCACTATCAGAACTAAATGAGAAGTTTCAGGTTGGAAGCAAGGACAAGAGTCGAAAGGCCTTAGAGTCAACCTAGCTAAAACCAAAGTCCTAATAAGTAGGAAGGTAGACAAAACACAAACACCTTCAGGTAGATGGCTCTGCTCTATCTGTAGAAAAAGGCGTAGGTAGAAACTCCATAAGATGTACCCAGTGTAAGCTATGGACACATAAGAGGTGCAGCAATATCAAAGGACGGCTAACTAGTAAGATAGTTTTTGTATGTGGCAGATGTTCAGGAGCAATAAACACTGAGAATGTGCAGAAAACAACCTTTACCACATTCCAGGGAGAAAAACTAGAAGTAGTTGATAGCTTCCATTACTTAGGTGACCAAGTCAGTAGTGGGGGAGGATGCACTGAATGTGTAGCTGCTAGAATAAGAATAACCTGGGCAAAGTTCAGAGAGCTCTTACCTCTGCTGGTGACAAAGGGCCTATTGCTCAGAGTAAAAGGCAGACTGTATGATGCACATGTATGAACAGCCATACTTCATGGCAGTGAAACATGGGCCATGACTGTTGAAGACATGCGTAGTCTCGCAAGGAATGAAGCCAGTATGCTCCGATGGATGTGTAATGTCAGTGTGCATACTCGACAGAGTGTAAGTACCTTGAGAGGAAAGTTGAACCTAAGAAGCATCAGTTGTGGTGTGCAAGAGAGACGATTGCACTGGTATGGTCATGTGGCGAAAATGGATGACTTGTGACTGAGACTTTCCGAAATATGCTGTGCGTGAGAAGACCCGGCAAGCCAAGTGAGACCATAATCCGAGGCCTCTGCTAGGGTTGTAGCCAGCCCACTTATGCATACCTTTTCTTCATTGGATATTAAACTCTGTTTGCGAAGACCTGTTGGGGCAAGTGAAATCGAAATCGTGATGGCACCTGTGCCAGTGGAGCGCTAAGAGTACTGTCCGAGCGTGATCATTGCCAGAGCAGCTGTCTGGCTTCCATGTCAGTGGTACGTAAATAGCACCATTTGAGCGTGATCGTTACCAGCGTCGCCTTACTGATACTTGTGCCGGTGGCAAGTGAAAAAACATTCAAGCGAGGTTGTTGCCAGTGCCGCTGGACTGGCTCCTGTGCAGGTGGCACATAAAATACACCATTTTGAGTGTGGACATTGCCAGTACTGCCTGACTGGCCTTTGTGCCGGTGGCACGTAAAAGCACCCACTACACTCTTGGAGTGGTTGGCATTAGGAAGAACATCCAGCAGTAGAAACTCTGCCAAATCAGATTGGAGCCTGGTGTAGCCACCTGGTCCACCAGTCCTCAGTCAAATCGTCCAACCCATGCTAGCATGGAAGGCAGACGTTAAACGATGATGATGATGATGATGAATGTTTTCAAATTTGGCATAATGCCAGCAATTTCAGTGGGTGGGGTAAATCAATCACATCCACCCCGGTGCTTGACTGGTTCTTATTTTATCTCCCCTTAAAAGATGAACGGCAAAGCCGACCTTGGCAGAATTTGAAATCAGAACATAAAGAAGACAAAATGCCACAAAGCATTTTGCCCACTGTGCTAATAATTTTACCAGCTCGTCACCTTAATAGTAATAACAATTAATATCTTTCAGTTATATTTCGTTTGGTGATGTAATCTGGTTTTATTGGTTTTTCGTTTTTACTTTTAATTGCCAAACAAACAAAAAAATTTTTTTTTTACTGAGGTAGAGTAATTTTACCAATTATTTAATTAACAAATCTAATTATCAGCATGAAATGTTTCTTTCTTCTTCATTGTTTTCTTTATGAGCTCCTTTGATCTCTTTCTTTCTTTCCTTTCCTACCATCTTTCTCTCTCTCTCTCTCTCTCTCTCTCTCTCTCTCTCTCTCTCTCTGTTGTTTCCTTCAATTCCTTGAGAAGAAAATCAGACAATGAATTCCTCAAATAAACAAAACAATGAAACTATATCAAATCTTTTTAATATCATATTTATTGTTTTGTTATCATAATCATCATTGTCACCAATATTATCAATAGACCATCACACGTTTTTCTCTCTTTCTCTCCCTCTTCCCTTTTGTCTGGAGGAATCTATCCAACTCTTTGAAAATGTGCAGTTATGGTATTCCACACTCCCATAAAAGGTAACCTCTCCCACTACACCAACTACTATCTTTTTGCTCTTAATTCTAACATTTCAAACGTGAAACAGTTTTAAAGAATCACCTCTATCATCATCACTACCATCACCATCATCACCATAAATACTTATTCATCAAACAGCATCTTTGACCCCCACCCCATGTTTTCTTTCTCCATTGCTTGAACAATCACTTCTGTTATTATCGTCATCATAAATTTCTATCGTTTTGACAGTGGTCTTGTCCAGCCCAACCGCCAGTATGTCTTCTTTACCATAGCCAGAACTCACACCTTCATCATCATCACCATGATGAATCTCTATTCCTCATCACTAACCTCTGCACCCTGCCTGCCCCCAGCAATATATTTTCCGCTGTAGAATTATATCTACTATAGAATCTCTCTTATACATCACCCACTAGAGGCCATGTCACTCATCTTTGACAATTTTGGTGACAGCAGCATTGTTAAAAAGACTTTATCCCCCATGGCCATAAGTTCAAACCTTAGTGTAGCCATTGCATTATTACAGTCACCGACAAAAGTTTTTTCAAAAATTAAAATTGTTCAGACATTTGCAACGTAGGGATATACTTACTGAATAACTGATCCAATAACTCAATACCTACAAGAAAAATTCTCGGACCTTTGTTCCAGACTTTTGACCAAATAGTAATATATTGCAAATTAAATATAACTTTGAGTGTTTAACCCTTTCATTACTGTATTTATTTTGAGATGCTTTGTGTTTGTTTTAATTACTTTAAATATAACAAAGAATTTAGTAAAATAACTTAGCTTTTATTCAGCTCGTGTTAGGAACATAGATTTTGACTAAGGTTCGGTGGAAGATTTTAATTCAAAACTTATAAAAGCAAGACATTTGTACTACAGAGCCAGAGCTGGTTTCAGCCGGGTTGGTAACGAAAGGGTTAATATAAAGATTCTAATTTTCAGACTAATGTTCCAAATCTTTTGGCCACAACTGTATAGCCTTGGGGAAGGGAGGTAAATCTCTTTGCCTCATCTTGTTTGAGAGAACAAGTTTGTTTCTTGTGTTTCAATAGTTGGGTGAAGAAAGAATATCTAAATAGGTGCAGGTGTGGCTGTGTGGGTAAGAAGTATGCTTCCCAACCATGTGGTCTTGGGTTCAGTCTCATTGTGTGGCATCTCAAGCAAGAGTCTTTTTCTATCGCCCAGGGTTGACCAAGGCCTTGTAAGTGGATGTTGTAGGCAGAAACTGTGTGTATATGTGTGTGTGTTTATACATGTACACACACACACACACACACACACACACACACACACACATAGCGAGGAAGAGATGTGTGTGCGAGTTGTGTTTGGTTGTGAAGTGGTGTTGAGGAGTCAGCGTTTGTTCACATTCCTTTAACTTAGTGGTTTGGCAATAGAGAGTGATAGAATAAGTCTCAGATTTCAAAAACATAAGTACTCAAGTTGAGGTGTTTGACTGAACCCTTCAAAGTGGTGCCCCGGCATGGCCACAGTCCAATGACTGAAACCAATAAAAAGCAAAAAGGTGAAATGAAATTAATGCAGAAAGACTCAGAGAAAGAAGGGGCAGTGCCCAGGGTCTTTTTCCAGGAAGAATAGGAAATATTTTCAGACCAGAGAACTGGTCTGAATGTTCACAACAAAGTGGACACTACAAAAGGGATCTAAGAGCCAGATTATGGTATTAAAGCTGGCTTAAGACTAAATCTCATTACTTGATAACCCTCAGCTATTTATGTTTCTATTGCACTTCCAGGTACCCTAAACCATCTACTTACAATGTTGAATTTCTTTTTATTGTATGAATGGTTGGATCTCTGTCATTTGGCTATAAGGATTCAGTTGTTTGATCTAATGAATTATCTCCCTTTGAATTAACATGTTGAGTAGGGTTGAATAGGTTAACATGTTGAGCAGGGCTGAATTAACATGTTAAATACAGGTTGAGTATTCCATAGACATGTGGATCCTTATCCCTTTAGCATTCAGATTACTCTGTCAAGCATAATGCTTATTTATTAAAATTGGTTTGAATTAATCATACATTATCTCATAGCTTTGAGATTTGTGATTCTATATTTTTAGATCGGCATTGTATGGTAAGTGTAAGAGGCCATATCTGGCCAGTTTGAACGTAAAATGTGCAGAATATTTGGGCCGGATATGGCTGGTTTAAATGCTAAAGGGTTAAAGTAATTCTCAGATAGAATCATTATGTTGTGAAACAATGGTAACAAGACTGTACGCTTTGAATTATTGTACAGTCCACTTGTCAGGCTTCCATATAGTTTCTGTTTACTCATTTTCAGTCACAAAGTATGGGTTGATCCAGGGCTATATAAAATGACATTTGCTCAAGATGCCACATGATGGAATCAAAACTGGTACCGCATGGTTGTAAAGCTAATTTCTTAACTATTTGGCCATACTGCACCTCCTCAATTGTTCGTTCCAACATTAATTAGATCTTACTGTGTCTAATTTTTCTGTTATAACATTAAATAGATTTACTTACAAAGTCTAATTTCTTTTTTATTAGAACATTAAATAGATTTATTTTATGTTGCAATAGAAAGAAATTAGACATTATAAGTAGATTGACTTACAATGAATAAAATAATTTCTTTCCTATTAGAACATCAAGTAAATCTATTTACAGTGCCAATGTTTCTGTAAAGATTTGCTCAAAGTGTGACAGGCACAAGCGTGGCTGTCTGGTAAGAAGCTTGCTTCCCAACCACATGGTTCTGGGTTCAGTCCCACAGTGTGGCAACTTGAGCAAGCGTCTTCTACCGTAGCCTCGGGTTGACAAAAGCCTTGTGAATGGATTTGGCAGACAGAAACTGAAAGAAGCCCGTCATATATATATATATATATATATATATATATATATATATATATAAATAAATATATATGTATATGTGCGTGTGTGTGTGTGTGTGTGTGTGTGTGTCTTTTTATCTGTGTTTGTCCCCCACCACCACTTGACAACCAGTGCTGTTGTGTTTATGTCCCTGTAACTTAGCAGTTTAGCAAAAGAGACCAATAGAATAAATGCCAGGCTTATAAAAAATAAGTAAGTATGGGGGTAGATACAGTTGATTAGAAAATTCTTCAAGGCAGAGCCCCAGCATGGCCGCAGTCTAATGACTGAAACAAGTAAAAGATTATTAGTCTTCTTTGGGTGCTTTTCCACCATTTCGCTGCCATTTTGTTAGCAATGAATTCTTTTGTTTGGAAGGTTATTTTTTGTTATCACTGTCTAAGCAAGTGTCTTGTAGTATAGTCCCTCGTTGACCAAACCCTTGTGAGTGGATTTGGTAGATGGAAACTGAAAGAAGCCCATTGTATTATGCATGGAGATGTATATGTATCTACGTACATGTGTATATGAGTGTCTCCCTACCTTGACTTTCTGTGATTGTTGTAAACGAGTGTCTCCATCATGCCAGTGGTGTCGATTTTCAGTCTCCTGTAAAAACATGTCTGGTCACAAAGAATATTGCCTTACTTGGAAACAGGTAAGGGTTTACAATTGGAAGGGCATCTGGCTAGAGAAAAATCCACCTCATTAAATCTCATCCAACCCATACAAGCATACAATAGTGGAATTTCAAATGAAGATGTTCACTCTTTGTAAAAATGAAATAGCCATGTTTGTAAGCTTCTAGTTTATTTACTCATATCTGATGAAACTAAACACAAGTCTGTTCTTGTAGATCGGTTTCTTTACATATGGCTCTATTCTACATTGTATTGGTTTACCTCTGTCTGTTGGAAGTAGTTCTTCACCAATTATCTCAGTCAGCCTTGCTGTTTGATCTAAACTGTAATAATGACTATTGACCATATTCCTTACTGGTTTCCTCAGTTATGAGAGTTCTCATTGCTGTTTGTCAAGGCACAGCAGCCTAGTGGAAATGATGTTGAAATAATTGCTTGTGATTTATGAATTCAAGTATCCTTGCCAGTCGTCACTCATGACCACTCATTATTGACATTGATCATATTCTCTTTTCTTACCAACACTCATCTCTGTTACTATGCTTTTCTGTCAAACACATTGCTACTGTCACCATCCCTCTTCCATCAGGTCCATTTCTGATATCAATGCCTTCTCTCAGACATGTTGCTATTAGTTTCCACCAAACATGCTGTTGCTTCAATGCCCCTCTTCCATCAAGCATGTTGTTGTCTTGCTGTTATCAATGTTTCTCTTTCATCAGACTTGTTGCTGCCATCACTGTCTCTCTTCCACTACTCCCTCCTCTGCCACCATCTCACCCCAAACACTATTTCGTTCTCTTCTTTCTCTCACCTTTCATCACTCTTTTCTCTTTCTCTCTCTCTCTCTCCCCCCTCTCTCTCTCCCCTCTCTCTCTCTCTTATATTCATCCTCTTGTTCACCTTGCCTTGAATGAAGACAATGTAAAGTAATATGTCCTCTTCAGATTTCTGGGTTGCAAAGGTAACCTCAGCAGTACTGGAGCCATGATAATATACCCCATCTACTTTCTGTAAAGTGGGTGACAAATGTGACAATGGATGTTCAAAACGACTCTTTAGTCTTGCAGGAGACATGACAACCCCTCCAATGCTGGTGCTGCAATAAAATGCATTCAGTACATTGTGTAAAGCAATTGATGTTAGGGATGTCATCTAACCATAGGAACCAAACCAAAATTGAAATATATGAGTTAAAAGGGTTAAAAAAATATAGTCCCCTGACCCATCAAGAAAGGCAGCACCTTTGAATAATAAGTTACTGAAACCATAACGAATCCATAAATTAGGACTAACTGGGACCAAGGCTTGCTGTCTAACCCATTACAGCAAAGAAAGTGATTATAAGATGATGATGATGATGTTGATGACAATAGTGACGTGTGTTAGATTAGGGACAGTGAAATGTCCATTATCTCAACTTGCCAAGCTGTCAGGAAATGTTACATTTTCTGGTGAGAAACAAAAATCAATAAAACCGAATCATTAATTGATCTGATAAAATTATCAAATGTCAAGGGAAACTTAAATGGTTTTAACTTTTCTTTTTTCTTATTTTTTAAAACTAAGCCAAGAAATAGATATAAGTAAATTCTCGACAATTTTATTTTCTCGGAAAAGTTACACTTGGGAAAATAATGAACAAATATTTTGGTGCTTCATTGCAAGTGAAGAACAATCAATCTGAAATAGATGATAAATGTTTGTGAGACGTTTTCAGCTCTTATCATGATTTCTCTTGAAACAATCTGTATACACAGTAAACAGAATATGATAGTTGTTGGCAAGTCCATGTGTATTTTTGTAATTCATTGTGTCTGTTGATTAAAGAGTGATGTTTTATATATTTTGATATTTGTTTTTTATCTGTCCTAGGTACTACCTTCGTTTCAAAGATGACTACAGACAAGCAGCCATTGATGTGTTGTTAGGCCAACCAATTGCTGAAGAGACATTATTAAGTGCTGGTTTACAGGAAGAGGACATTGAAGGGGAACTTCTGGAAAAGGAAGAGAATGTACGCACACTAATTGACGATTTGAAGAAGATGTTAATTGTGGAACCAGAGCAATGTCTTGGAGGATGGAGTTTGGTTAATGCTGATCCTGTGTAAGTATATATAAGTTTCAGAACAATTAATTCAATACAACATTCTCATGATGTTCACATGGAACTTTCACAGGAACTGGTCTTTTAGATTTAGGCATATATTATGCATATTAAAGAGTGTATGCATGCGTTATACATATGTGTGTGTATATATGTATATATATATATATGTGTGTGTGTGTGTGTGTGTGTGTGTGTTTGTGTGTATGTATATGTATATAGATATATATACCCTCATATATATATATATGTATGTATGTATGTATGTATGTATGTATGTATGTGTGTATGTGTGTATATACACACACATTATATACATCTGTATCCATGTATATATATGTAAGATCTACCTGTGCTGTGGGTAAGTAGCTTGCTTACCAACCACATGGTTTCAGGTTCAGTCCCACTGCGTGGTACCTTGGGCAAGTGTCTTCTACTATAGGCTTGGGCCGAACAAAGCCTTGTGAGTGAATTTGGTAGACGGAAATTGAAAGAAGTCTGTCGTATACACACACACACACACACACACACACACACACACATATATATATATATGTATGTATGTATATATGTACATATATATATGTATGTGTGTATATGTTTGTGTGTCTGTGTTTGTCCCCCCAACATCACTTGACAACCGATGCTGGTGTGTTTACGTCCTTGTAACTTCGTGGTTCGGCAAAAGAATCCAATAGAATAAGTACTAGGCTTACAAAGAATAAGTCCTGGAGTTGATTTGTTCAACTGAAGGCAGTGCTCCAGCAAGGCCACAGCCGAATGACTGAAACAAGTAAAAGAGTGTATGTATATATATATATTATACATCTTTATATATATGTGTGTAATGGGTTAGACAGCATGCCTTAGTCCCAGTCAAATTCAGTCCTTTAGAGACACAGGTGTGGCTGTGTGGTCAGAAGCTTGCTTCCCAACCACATAGTTTTGGGTTCAGTCCTATTGTGTGGCACCTTGAGCAAGTGTCTTCTACTATACCCTCAGGCCAACCAAAGCCTTGTGAGTGGATTTAGTAGACAGAAACTGAAAGAAGCCCTTTGTAAATATAAATGTATATATATTTGTGTGTGCGTCTGTGTTTGTCCCCCCACCATCGCTTGACAAACGATGTTAGTGTGTTTACGTCCCCTTAACTTTGAAGTTTGGCAAAAGCGACCAATAGAATAAGTACTAGACTTACAAAGAATGAGTCCTGAGGTCGATTTGTTCAACTAAAGGTGGTGCTCCAGCATGGCCATAGTCAAATGACTGAAACAAATAAAAGAATATGTGCATATGTATGTACATGTGTGTGGATGTGTGTGCTTCCTTGTCTTGACATCATGTGATAGCTGTAAATGAGTGTCACTGTGAGACAAGTGAGGTTGTTTATCTCCAGTCTTCTGTGAATGACATGACCAGTCATGTGGAAATATTTCCTTACTTGGGAACAGGTGAACATTAGTGATAAGAAGAGCATTCAACCGACCCATGCAAGCATGGAAAAGTGGACATTAAAATGATGATGGCAATAACAATGATGATGATGGTGAAACAAATATAACATGTTGGCATGTAGAATGAAAATATTCGATAAACTCAACTGATTCTCCCTGTAAGGCAATCTGTCGATGGAAAGGCAAGTCACTTTGATTGTCTCCGTCCTTCTCCAGGTTGTGGACCTCAAATTGATATCACGGATGTTATGAATAAAGTATGTGATTTGTGAACTGGTTCTCTTGTAAATAGTTGATGGGAACTTGCCACCATTCCACACCACTTAGAAAGTGAGGTAGAATCTCTAAATGGTTGTTCAGTCTGCTAGAGAAAAGTAATACCATCTCTTTTATATCCAAAATTATACCCTCCTCGACCTGCTAGAAACAAAAGCAACAACCATGTATGCACACTTACTATCTTTGGCCAGCTAGAAGCAATAGTAACACCTCCCTTATGTCCACATTATACTGTCTTTTAAAAGGAACAAATCCGGGAAAAAGTTTTGGATACATTACAGCTAATTAAAAGACATCGTTCAATGCTAGGACAATTTTGGTTGTGCTATGTGGTTAAGAAGTTCTACACACATTTGGGCACAGATGTGGCTGTGTGGTTAAGAAGTTCATTTCTGAACCACTTAGCTTTGGGTTCCATTCCAAGGAATGGCATATTTGACTGGTTTCTACAACTGTAGCTTGTGATGAAATTTAATAGATAAAAACTGTACAGAATCCCTTTATACACATGTAGGCACAGATGTGGCTGTGTGGCAAGAAGATTGCTTCTCACCCACATGGTTCTCAGTTCAATTCCTCTGCATAGAAACCCTAGGCAAGTGTCATCTGCTATCACCTTGGGTTGACCAAAGCCTTATGAGTGGATATGGTAGACAGAAACTGGAAGGAATCATAGTATATGCACGTGTGTGTGTGTGTTAATGTCTCTTAGCCATGACATTGTGAATGAAAGACCCCACATGCATGACAGAGACACTCATTTACAACTATCATGCAATCTTCTGTCGTAAAACATGTTTAGTCATGGCGAAATGTTATCTTACTTGGGAACAGGCGATGGTTAGCAACAGGAAAGGCATCCAATCATATAATATCTACCTCAACAAAATTCTGTCCAACCCATGCTGGGGCACCACCTGAAAGATTTTAATCAAACAAATTGACCCTAGCACTTATTGTGTTTTACGCCTGGTATTTATCCTATTGGTCTCTTGCCAAACCCCTAAGTTATGGGGACATAAATGCACCAACACTGGTTGTCAGTTGATGGTGGAGGACAAACACAGACACCCACGCATTGATACATACATATATGTATGTATGTATATATATATATATATATATATATATATATATTAATAAATTATAGGGCAGCAAAAAAAATTTTAGAAATTTTATTTACCGCCAGTGGTCTAGCGAGAATAAAAATCAGTCAATAGACTATATATTATTCATTTAAAATACAGAGATGCCTATAATAGGACATCTGACCCGCTAGAAAGAGCAGCAAAACACTCTATACCACAAAAATAGGAATAATTTCGAAAGGGAATTATTCCTATTTTTGTGGTATAG
>NC_069002.1:23879037-23881180 GCF_001194135.2 Octopus bimaculoides
TATATATATATATATATATATATATATATGTGTGTGTGTATATATATGTGTGTGTATATATATATATGTGTGTATATATATATATATAATATCAAAAAGGATGTGTTATAACACTATTCCACATTTACAATAACAGCCATACCAACAATCCAA
Source organism: Octopus bimaculoides (assembly GCF_001194135.2). NCBI lineage: Eukaryota > Metazoa > Mollusca > Cephalopoda > Octopoda > Octopodidae > Octopus > Octopus bimaculoides. The sequence continues at coordinate 23,879,191 of NC_069002.1, forward strand.
CATACCCCCATCTTCAGCTGCCACATGGATATCATTATGGTTTCGACACACACACACACACACACACACGCACACACATATGCATCCAATGGTCTTCTTTTAGCCTTCGTCTGCGAAATCCACTCACAAGGCTTTGGGCAGCTTGAGAATGTTGTAGAAGACAGTTACCCAAGGTGCCACGCAATGGAACTGAATCTATCACATGGCTACACCAGCACCTATATATATATATATGCATTGAAGGACATATTTTAAAAGCTGTAAGCAAAGGACAGTGTAACCAGCTTGTAGGATTTGAATTTTTTTTTCTGCTGCAAAACCTGTTTTAGTTACATTTTGCACTAAAATTTATTCAGGAAAAAAAAAATTAATATGCAAATTTTTTTGCTTTATGAAACCGTTTCTGTAACATATGATTTTCTTTGTTTTCTTTGCATGTGGTAAAAAATTCACCATGTGAAAACATACACTAATATTTTAACAGTAAAACTGTTACGTAAAAATATCTTATGTGAAAACAATTTTGTAAATTTATTGTCATATACACATGTGTGTGGGTGTGTGTTTGTGTATATACAAATATGTCATAGAAATATTTACTTTCAATATTAAAAACCAAAACTTGATTTTTTCAAACAAATATATATCATAGAATAAAAAAGAAGGAAAGATAAGCAAACAACAGGTGTCATGTCAAAAGATGATAGCATTATATAACATACAGAGAAAAAAAAATGTATGAAGGAACACAAATCACAGGATATTGGTAAAAGTTGCTCTGAAGGATGTTTGTATAACAACATACATCCATACATATATATACATATGTATGTATTTCACAAACTGGAAAACTTGGACTTAAGATGACTTTCCTTATAGTGTCATCAATATGCTACCAGTGTACGATACATGACGATGGGGATAGCTATATATATGTGTGTGTATTTGTATAAAAAGTAATGTTTGTCACCACTTCAACATGACTGTTCCATATGAACCAACATTACTTCCATTTTTAACATCGAAAGGAAGCCTCCTCCAGCTGGTTATCGATGAAGTCAGCACCCGACATATATTACAAGCAGTGGAGCATGAGAAGATAGTAGGAGTTCGCTCCCCTGCTTGCAATATATGTTGGATGCAGATTGCATCGATGACCAGCTAGAGCAGGTTTTTTCTTGGTGTTAAAAATGATAGTAACATCAGTTCCTATGGAATAGCCATGCTGAAGTGGTGACATTACTTCTTAGTATAGTAACTACTTTCATCTATGATATAAATTTTCTAACTAGCTACTTTGCTTCACATCACCCCTCCTCCCTCACCCCTCCTCCCTCACCCCTCCTCCCTCACCCCTCCTCCCTCACCCCTCCTCCCTCACCCTCACCCTCCTCCCTCACCCCTCCTCTCTTACCCCTCCTCTCTCACCCCTCCTCCTTCGTCCCTCCTCCCTTGCTCACATGGCTCCCACGTAACCATTGGCCATCTTTCTTTCTTCTCCTAACTTGTGTTTCTTTCTTTCCATTAGCTGGAACAAGCAAGACATGTTCTTGTTTGTCTCCTGTCCATGCTTGATTTATGCATTCGCTACCACAACCTCATTTAGGATTAGCAGCCCTTCCTGTTTGTTTTCACTGTCCTGTTTGTTTTCACTGTCCTGTTTGTTTTCACTGTCCTGTTTGTTTTCACTGTCCTGTTTGTATTACCAATTTTGACTCCGCAAAATCCTAAATTTTATTTTATTTGCTTTGAGAGAGCAACTGTCTTATCGAAAGTGTACATTGTTGTTAAATGCTCAAAATACGAGACTAGAAAAACAGCCAACAACTGATGAAGGGCCGTTCTTTATGTTGTTTGTTTTGTTTTCCATTTGTGTCTCATTGTTCGAAAGAATAGTTCATGTTCCATGTACTCGTGCTTTGTATTTTTTTGTTGTACATGTTTCGTGACGTCTTGTGCCCACATATGCATATATATATATATATATATA
>NC_069002.1:23881278-23882965 GCF_001194135.2 Octopus bimaculoides
ACCTACACCTTAGCCCTTTCATGGCGTCTGATGTGGCTTTTTAAACCAGACAGTGTTTTGAAAAAACACCCACACAGATTGCACCTCTGATTTGCACTACCAATACCTGCAAGTAAGTTCTGCTCATTGTGGATCCTAACATGTCTTTTATATATGTATGATGGACTCATCCGTTGAAGACAACATGAGTATGCAGCTTTTTTGCCAGACAACCTACACAAATGATTTGTTAATAGTGATCAGATGTTTGTGCCCTACATTAGCTCATTCCCTCCATCAAGTCAACGTTACCTGAACAGGTGCACCATGTACCACATGTCAGGTATTGAACTGATCACAGTGCAATGTGAGATGAAGTGTTTTGCTCAAGAACATTATAAACCCATGATCTCACAATCATGAATATAACACCCTGATCATTAGGTCATGGTATATATACATTATATATACATTATATATATATATATATCATGTGTGTTTTTAAACGAGCAAATGGTGCGTTTGTTTAAATCTCTTGTAAACAATATGTCTTGTCACTTATGTGGCGAGCTGGCAGAAACTTCAGCATGATGAAATGCTTAGCAGTATTTCATCTGCCGTTACGTTCTGAGTTCAAATTCCACCGAGGCCGACTTTGCTTTTCATCCTTTCGGGGTCGATAAATTAAGTACCACTGGGGTTGATGTAATCAACTTAATCCCTTTGTCTGTCCTTGTTTGTCCTCTCTATGTTTAGCCCCTTGTGGGCAATAAAGAAATAAGAGACGTTAGTATGCCAAGAAAAAATCTTAGTGATATTTCATCTGTCTTTATGTTCTGAGTTCAAATTCTGCAGAGGTTGACTCTGCCGTTCATCTTTTTGTGGTTGATAAATTAAGTACCAGTTGTGTACTGAGGTCAAGCTAATCGACTGGTCCCCTTCCCCCAAAATTTCCGGTCTTGTGCCTTGAGTAGAAAAGAATATGACTTGACACTTGACAGTTTAATCAGTTTGGTATGAAGACAAAAGTACTGTTAAAAATCAGGAAGAGTTTGCAGCAGGAAAGGAAGCTGGCCATAGAGTAGTGACTCAATAAATCTCATTCAGCCCATGCCTAGAAGACAGACATAAAACTGAAAAGATAAATGGAAAAATGGTATTGTTAATACAGATTTGAGCTTTATCCTTCTTTGCATTCAATATGATAGACTGTATACTTGTAAACAGTGCTACAGCATGGCTACAATCCTTGACTAAAAATACTAACTGCATAGGTTTATAGAATACATAATCTCATGCACTCACACACAGTCACACAAGTACATTAAAAATACATACACACACACACACATGTCTAACTAAGCACTCGGTATTAATAAGTTTGTTTTTTTAGTTATATTCTTGTTTCTTTTATTATTTGTTTTTTTTCTTCTTTTTTTAATTTAGAGTTGGAGATCACGATCGACAGGAAATGGATATAATACTGCTTTTGAGTCAACGGGCATTCTACGTTGGTTGGTAGGTGATCTGTTCTTCTATACACGATATTTAATATGCATGTGAGTGCATTTACATATATCTGTCCATACACACTCTCACACACACGATACACAATATATATACAAACACACACAAACATACTATATATATATTATATATGTAATATGTACATAATATATACATTCATATATGCCCAAATATATATATA
>NC_069002.1:23883000-23883439 GCF_001194135.2 Octopus bimaculoides
TCTTATATATATACAAGTTTAATATACATATGCATACACTATATGTATACATGCATATACACACAAGCTACATATGTAAAGTTCCACAGAAAATATGAGTATAATATAAATTCACACAGACATTATGACATACACACAAAATATGTATACATGCACACAATATACATAATATGCACAATATATATATACACACACAATATATGTAATATGCACAATATATATATACACACACACAATATATGTAATATGCACAATAGGTGCAGGAGTGGCTGTGTGGTAAGTAGCTTGCTTACCAACCACATGGTCCCGGGTTCAGTCCCACTGCGTGGCACCTTGGGCAAGTGTCTTCTACTATAGCCTCGGGCCGACCAAAGCCCTGTAAGTGGATTTGGTAGACGGAAACTGAAAGAAGCCTGCCGTATATATGTATGTATATATA
>NC_069002.1:23883926-23886475 GCF_001194135.2 Octopus bimaculoides
ATATATATATATATATATATATATATATATATATATATATATATAAATACATACATATATACAATTCATATATACATAATATGCAATCCAGTAACATATCTATTCATTGTGAATATGTGTTGACAGATTCAGACATGAATATCTGATCCTGGTTAATTTTCATCATCAGAGAACACCTCCCTTTAGACGACATGTATACAAAACACCTGATTTAACAGTGTAAGAAGACACTGGGATACTGCTGTCTTTCAGCCTTATTGTCTCTCCTGGTCAAAGCTTCCCTGCCAGATTGATGAAGCTCACACGAACATCAGCTTTCATTTATAGGGATCAACAAATGAATTATTTACTGATGTGCGCTGATATCTACCAAACAGAAAAAAATTCATGGGGTGCATTTAGAAGAGTGAGAATCCAGACAGTTATATATTTATTAATTTGTAATAATTTCAGACAAATTTGAATGTGAATATCTGATCACTGTTGTATTTTGTTGTTGGTGAACATCCTAGTTTGTTCACTGGTTTCCATAAACAAGAGCTGATGCCCTTCTTAGATGACTGAGTGAGGTCAAAACACCTGCACATCCATACATACATACACACACACATCCATACATGCATACACACACACATCCATACACATTCCAACTCACATCACACCCATTCACTCACATCAGTACAGTCTCTCACACACTTACTCTCCTGCACCTTCACCCCTAAAAACAGCAAAACCTGCACACGCACACACTCTTACAGCCATATGCACTTACAAACTCTCACTCAGACCAAACACACACATTCTCACACACACCTGCACTCAAGTACACTTTCCCTGTCATGCACACTCACTCTCACATTCATAAACACCTATAAACATGCTTGTACACACACACGCACACACACACACACACACACACACACACACACATTCTCAATCATACACACTCACACACACACGCTCCCTCCCCACACATAATCCCCCCACCCTCACACCCTTCCCTCACACTCTCCCTCCCACACACGCACTCCCTCACACACTCCCACCCCTCCACCACCCTCCCACCCCCTCTCTCTCACACACACACATGTCTCCTCTCACATAGTGATGCAAGAATAGATTTCCTTGTGCATACAGATTGTTTTGTGATGAAATGTGTTGTGGTGTTTGTCCTTCTGTTTTGCATGTGTTTCTCAGTGTTTATGTATCTTTGCCAGATTCTTTGACAGCACCACCCTGCTGGCTCTTTTATACATGAAACATGGAGCTACTACGAAGACGACTGATCGGCTACGATGCAAAAGGCTAGAGAAAAATCCATGCTAGAATTATTATTAAGGGATCATATTCACAATGAGATAATTCAAGAACAGAACAGAGTGAATGATGTGATCCCAGAATATCAAAAGCATTAAGTTCTGCTGGGTCTGCCTTATCGTAGGGCTCACAGAGAATAGGTGAACCCACACAGTTGCCCAGTGGTATCCAAGAGGTCAAAAAAGGCCACTTGGGAACACGATTCAGTTGAGCTATTGGGGTCAAGATGGAAAAGAATGGAACCAATTAAGACAGAACTGCAAGCGCATTGTGACCAGTGGTGTACAATAGCATCTGATGATTTATCAATTCGTTGATGATGTGTTCTTGTTATATATGTCCTTGTGTTACATATATGTAGTGAAGGTGCATGGCTTAGTGGTTAGGGCATTCGGCTCATAGTCGTAAGGTCGTGAGTTCAATTCCTGGCAACGCATTGTTTCTTTGAGGTAGACACTTTATTTCACATTGCTCCAGTACACTCAGCTGGCAAAAATGAGTAGTACCTGTAATTCAAAGGGGCCAGCCTTGTCACACTCTGTGTCACACTCTGTGTCACACTGAATACCCCTGAGAACTACATTAAGGATACATGTGTCTGTGGAGTGCTCAGCCACTTGCACTTTAATTCCATGAGCAAGCTTTTCCGTTGATCAGATCAGCTGGGACCCTCGTTATAACTGACAGAGTGCTCCTTTATATATATGTGTGTGTGTATACATGTTCATGTTTTGTATGTAATCTCTATATTCTTCTGTTATCTATATTTTTGTGTGTGTTACTCAAATGTTTATATTATTGTTTTGTTTTGTGTATGTGTGTGTATATCATGTATACGTTCTTGTGTTATGTATGTATTTATATATGTGTTTATTTATGTTATTATGGAAGTATATATATATGATGATGGCTGCCCCCTCGTTATTGAGTATGGCCATTGCACAAAGCTTAACATGTTGTTATCGTGCAGTGCCTATGCAAGAAGATTTTTTTTTAAAGTGAGGAAAGCTGTGCACTGAGTCAATCCCACTCACTAAGCAACAGTAGCCATAACCCGAAAAGAATAACAATTCAACATCATTGGTAACCACTGAGCCGCATAGATATATACATACATACATTGATATATACATACATACATACATACATACATACATACATACATACATACATACATACATACATACATACATACATACATACATACATATATATATATATATATATATATA
>NC_069002.1:23886817-23890188 GCF_001194135.2 Octopus bimaculoides
GGGTCCTCGGAAAGGAAGCTTTGCTGTTTGAAGAGAATTGTGAAAAACAAACCCCGTTTGAAGGCTCCTGACACTGCAAAACAGCTAGAAGTTAGTCGAAGAATGTGTGTTACATATCTGCATAAGCTTGGGTGTTATGGACGAGCAGCTAGAAGAAAACCTCTCTTTCAACCAATTAATATCATGAAAAGAAAGAAATGGGCTGAGGAGATGTCAGAAAAATCCAGTTCATTTTGGGATAGAGTGATTTTCTCAGATGAATCCAGATTTTCATTATTTTTAGACAGTGGACGTGTTTGGGTCTGGAGGCTTTCCAATCAAGAATTTGATTTGAAACGAGTCCAACCAACTGTGAAATATGGCAGTATCTCTATAATGGTATGGGGAGCTGTCTCCAGCAATGGTCGTCCTGAACTGATCGAATGTGTTGGAACCATAAACTCTGAAAAATACATCGTAATACTTAAGCAAGGACTACTTCTGATGTGTTCACACGATAACATAACAAAAAATGAGTTTTTATTCATGGAAGATGGGGCTCCATGCCACACAGCAAAAGGAAATCAACAATGGCTGACTGAAAAAGCTTCCTTGGCCGAGCAAATCTCCTGACATGAACCCAATTGAAAATGTTTGGAACATACTAGATAGAGCTATACGAAAAACTGGACAGATACCTAAATCTAAAAATGAATTGTTTCGATTGTTGCGTGAAAAGTGGGCAGAAATTCCACAAGAGACAATCACAAAGCTCATCAGTTCAATGCCAAAAAGAGTTTCTGAATTAAAAACTGCAAAGGGAATGTCAACTAAATACTAAAGTATGTAGTCCTACCTATCGATTACATTCCAATTGTTCGCTTTGCGTATTAAATGAAAGATTTTGAAAATTAAAAGGTGTCTATTTACTTCCTGCATGTTTGTGTATATGTATCTATTTATTTATGTGTGTGTGTGTGTGTCTTTGTGACTCTGTTTGTCCCACCACCATCATTTGACAACTAATGCTGGTGTGGTTATGTCTTCATAGCATACCAGTTCAGCAAAAGAGACTGATAGAATGAGTACCAGGCTTAAAAAGAGAAAGTACTTGGCTTGATTCAATTGACTAAAAATTCTTGAAGGTCGTGCCCCAGGATGGCTGCAGTCTAATAACTTAGACAAGTAAAAGAATATGTATGTTTGTGTGTGTGTGTGTGTGTGTGTGTAAACTTCAAAGATAAGTCCTGAGGTCAATTTCTTCCACTAAAACTATTTAAGGTGATGCTGAAGCATGGCCACAATCAACTGAGTAAAAGAATAACAGAATTACTTATGATGGGATAGTGTGAATGGCAAAAAGTTAAATATCTTAATTTTTGAGAACATTTCATTGGGAGTCTAGGTCCTTGTAGGTAAAGGTGTAGATAACCAGCAGCAGAGGACATACTGGAGTTTCTGGCTAGAGTTCAATACCATCCTGAGCAGAACCAAATGGTTTTTCACTTACTTTTTGTTTCTACATCTGCAAAACTATTAAATTATATAATAATAATTAATGTAGGAGTGGCTGTATGGTAAGAATCTTGCTTCCCAACCTTTCTGGGTTTAGTCCCACTGCTTGGCACCTTGGACAAGTCTTTTTCTGTAGGCTCAGACTGGTCAAAGACTTGTGAGTGAATTTGGTAGACAGAAACTGAAAGAAGCCAGTTGTGTGTGTGTGTGTGCTCGGAAAGATGAGATATTTAAATCAATTTTTATTATTGATTGGACGCAATTATAGATTTAAGTATCTCAGCTTTGACAGCAATTATTGGGCGGGAGGGACCCGGTAGACTGGTGGGTAAAGGTGAGTGTAGATGAGCTGGACACTCTGAAGTGTCCTGCCAAGGGTTCAAACCTGGTCAGGATAGGGGAAGAAGGTGAGAGTCTTTTTATTTTTTTTTCGTTTATACAAAAATATTTCTAGATAGAGATCGAAACCTCTACCTTCATACAAGGTTGTTAGTTAAATTACTAACACCTTTACCTATTAGGCCATCAAACCAACACCTAAGAAACAACTTAAAAATGAGATATTTAAATCTATTTTTATTATTGATTTGATGCTGTGGTAGATTTAATTATCTTATTTTCCACAGAAATTAACAGGGCACCCAATGTAAGTAAAGACACAGATAAATAAGCAGTGATAGGACATCCTGCATAATCTGGTAGTGAATTCAAGTCAGACCAGAGTGTAAGATTTTTCATTTAAATTTTTTTTTTTTGTTTAATGGTTTCAAAAAAAAAAACTTTAATAAGTGGAGATTGAAACCTCTATCATCTTGCAATGCTATTCAACTAATTATAAATACCTTTATTCAGAAGGTCCTCTCTGCAGCAACAAGAACAAGCTTAAAAATGGGATATTTATTTAAATCTATTCTCAATAATGATCTGATGCTGTGTTAGATCTAAATATCTCATTTTTTACTGAACCTAGAAGTGGGAGACCCAGTAAACCAGTGGGTTAATGGCATGGTGAGGCAGAACAACAGCTAAGATGTGAGATAATGTGCAATATTATCCAACTCTCTCTTTCTTGGTCTACCCTAGGTCCACAACTTCTTGGGGCAGAGTCCTCAAGTACCTCCGCCATAGGGTCCTATCAGAAGCAGCTGTCATTAGACCTTGTAGATGGATTCCCAAGCATGACCAACACAGGCTATGGACATTATCCAACCATTTCATTCTTGGCCTACCCCTTGGTCTCCTATCTGCAGAGGGGGTAGAGTCCTCAAGCACCTTCTCCACAGGGTCCTTCTTGTTTTTGGTCTACCCCTTGGTCTCCTGCCAGTTGGCTCGGCTTGAAGAATTCGTCTTACGACCCTTTCTTGCAACATTTTAAATACATGTCCGTACTACCGCACAGGTGACTTCTCAATATGGAGCAGTAGATGCACGGTGTGCAGCGACTCCCTGATCACCGAGCTACACACCCTGTGGAATAACTTTCTTGCAGACACCCTTCGGAGGAAAACCATTTTGGTTGATCGTATTCTCGATCCTGCTCTTTCGGTCATTATTCAACACTCATGACAGAAATTCCATGTTGTCTGCAAATATCAGCTAAGCCATTCAATGAATGCTGGAGATTATCTTCTGATGAACCAAGTAGCACCATGTTGTCTTCAAATATCAGCTAACCAACCTGATCATTGTGATACCATTTCCACAACTGCTGCACATGTTAATCCAGTTATGAAAGCTATGAAGAAGAGAGGTAATGATATATATTCCTGCTGAGTCTAACACTCATGTTGAAAGCCTTTGACTTAGCACCATCTGGGCATTTGTATAGGGACTTCATGGCAACCAGAAGCTGTCCATTAATCCCAAAGTCCTGAAAA
>NC_069002.1:23890350-23890943 GCF_001194135.2 Octopus bimaculoides
ATCAAGCAGTGGTGGGAAGACGCACACACGTGGGGATCTGATCAAAGATTTTACAATTAAACAAAATAGGAGAAAACTTTTCAAATATAAATGGATTGGAAGTATACAAGAATAAACATTATTTTCCATCTTCTTGTTTAGTTTTGTTTCATTTTGAAAAACAAATATATATTTTATGGTTTATTAATTATTGTTTATATTTTGAATTATATATATATAAGGGGGTACCAAAAATCTATTAAATGCTAAGGGCTTCATCAGGTCTTAATGCGGCCCTGGTCTTGGATTTCACTTTAAACTTTAAAATAATATTCCATGTGGTTTATATGATCGGAAATGTAATATCGAAGTGTTCATAGTGCCATTGTGAGGATCTGATCAAAGATTTTGCAATTTAACCCATTACCTCCCATAATTCTATTAACTGGAACCTTTTTTTTTTTATGAAACTTTGATTTCTAGCATAAAACAGCCTTAGAAACACGCTGGAATGATCAAATAACATTTCAAAATAACATTTTAAATAGAAATAAGCGAGATATTGGGTGAAAAATTAGCAAACCTCATTTGAATATCAGAGAAATATACCTAGA
>NC_069002.1:23890953-23893183 GCF_001194135.2 Octopus bimaculoides
ATATTGGGTGAAAAATTAGCAAACCTCATTTGAATATCAGAGAAATATACCTAGATGTGGAGGCAGGGGATGGTGGCGAACCCTGCTGTACTCTTTCATCACAACTTTCTCTCACTCTTACTTCCTGTTTCTGTTGTGCCTGTGATTCAAAGGGGCCAGCTTTGTCACACTATGTCATGCTGAATATCCCAGAGAACTACGTTAAGGGTACACGTGTCTGTGGAGTGCTCAGCCACTTGCGCGTTAATTTCACGAGCAGGCTGTTCCGTCGATCAGATCAACTGGAATCCTCAATGTCGTAAGCGACGGAGTGCCAACACATACCTAGTAGATATAGCAAAAAGGTTAGATACGTGTAAATATTTACGAAATTTGTAATTTTTAAGTGATCTCATATGAGATCACTGGTAGGTAATGGGTTGAAAACGAGTAGGAGAAAGTTTTTCAAATATAAGTGAAACAGAAGTATACAAAAATACACATTATTTTCCATCTTACTGTGAGTTTTGTCCTAAGCACTTTGCTGGGAGTACTAACGATTCGCCCAGCTCGTAGCATATACATACATACATACATACATACATATAGATATATACATACATACATACAGATATATACATACATACATATAGATATATACATGCATATAGATACATACATACATACATATAGATATATACAATCATATATATGGTCTTATGCCTGTATATACATGTTATTGCATTATGTATATATGTTGTTATGCACTTATGTTATTGTATCCTGTATATGTGTTTATATTATATATATATATATATATATATATATATTATTGTTATGTATATGCTTATGTACATATTGTGTCTGTATTCTTATATATTTCTATGACTTCGTGTTTGTGCCATGCCTTATAATTCAAGGTGTGTGCCTTTGTCTTAATCATACACATTTCATCTCACCTCTCTGGATTATCACTCCCAATAACCTTTTCTCTATTCTTCAGGTATGACGATGAGAAGGAAGCCGTGACGCAGTACCAGCAGGTTCTCCTGGAAGACATTGTGAAAATCGAAATTGGTAAGGTCTAAATCATTGGTGGATCTAACATACGTTACAGTTATTATGACAGCAACATATCACATTATATTACTATTCACACTCTGTATCACCTTATATGACAATTAAAGAGACGGCTGCTCACTGCATTACATCATTGGCAACCACACAGCGCATTACATCATGTGTGTGTGTGTGTGTGTGTGGCAGCACACTTCACTATATATCCATAATGATACACTACTACAGAAATATATTGTTCACTGCATTACATGAAGCCATGCACATTCTCACACACACACACGTTATATTGCATTATTATGAAACACCCTTAGAGCACATACTGTGACACTGCACCACACCCATACTGCATTCTGCACTACAAAATACAGTGTTGTAAAAGTAGGGGTAGGCTTGACGTGGTTGCTCAGTTTGGTAGAAACTGCAGCTAAATCTCTTTCAAAATTACACCCTGTTAAGAAAATTTTAACAATGCAATAAATAATATGTTCCTAGAAAGAAATGTTGGAATGGTCATGTCTAGCATGTCTTTCATTTGTTGGTTCATTGAATTTGGGCTGATCTGGGATTAACCAACAATGACAACAGCACTCAATATGACACAGCACAGCATTATATCCCTTACATCACACTAGGCAGAGAACATCTTCCCCACCACCACCATCATTATGATTACCACGTCTGCTTGCTTGCTTGTTTGTTCTCCTCCCCCTTCCTCTAATTATCATTAACTTAATTAACATCATCACAACCACCAATATTTCAAACATATTCACCTCTATCGCTACCACCACCATCACCAACTGTTTTCTCCATTAACTCTTCTGAAACTAAGAAATGTTGATATAGGTGGGGGTGAGTGAGTGGGCTTGAGTGGCGGTGGTGGTGGTGGAGTAGCTTTGCCAAATCTAATTCTGCTTCACTCCAAGCTTTTTCTGAGATTTAGAATTTAGAGAGAGAATTTGTGAATCTGGTTTTGAGTTATTATTTCTCAGCACTGTTGTGTGTAGTGTGTGAAGCTTACTTTGTAACCATTTGGTTTCAGGTTCAGTCCCACCATGCAGTACCTTGGAGAAAATCTTTTCTAGTATAGTCCCGTAGACAGACACTGTGGAGACCCACCATATATATATATATATATATATATATATATATATATATATATATATATATA
>NC_069002.1:23893291-23912959 GCF_001194135.2 Octopus bimaculoides
TGGTGGTGGAGTAGCTTTGCCAAATCTAATTCTGCTTCACTCCAAGCTTTTTCTGAGATTTAGAATTTAGAGAGAGAATTTGTGAATCTGGTTTTGAGTTATTATTTCTCAGCACTGTTGTGTGTAGTGTGTGAAGCTTACTTTGTAACCATTTGGTTTCAGGTTCAGTCCCACTGTGTGGCACCTTGGGAAAGTGTCTTCTACTATAGCCTCGGGCCAACCAAATCCTTGTGAGTGGATTTGGTTGACGGAAACTGAAAGAAGCCCATCACATGTTTATATATATTTGTGCATGTATCTGTGTTTGTCTCCCAACCATCGCTTGACAACCAATGTTGGTGTGTTTACATTTTCATAACTTAGCAGTTCAGCAAAAGAGACCGATAGAAAAAATACTTGATTTACAAAGAATAAGTCCTAGGGTCAATTTGTTTGACTAGAGGCAGTGCTCCAGCATTGCCACTGTCAAAATAACTGAAACCAGTAAAATAGTATATGTTGGTGCCTGTATAATATATATAGAGGCACAGGTGTGGCTGTGCCTATAGACGCAGGTATGTCTGAGTAATAAGAAACCTGCTTCGTGAACTGAAAAAAGTAAGGTATTGCCATTTCTGTTGCATACTCTATGTCACTATCATTAGTTGGCAGAATACTGGATATGGACAGATAGAGTACCATTAATCCATTACACAGGCATCGTGACAGAAGAGAGGTGACGATGGGTGAAGTTGGAGACATTGGATATAACGAATCAAATGCCATTCCTTGTTAAGTGTTGGGTTACAGTGGAGAGGGTGAAGAGTGAAAGATGAGCAGATAATGAAGAGAGCAGTCGTTGGGGATTTAACATGGAGACAATAAAGGGGAAGGAGAGATCAGACAATGCAGCCCCAGATATACAAAACAGAAGAGACCGTCATGGATGGAATACCTTTGATCAAAGGAGCTTTGCTTCATCAGAATTGTCTTGTTAAATAATTGTGGTTAAATAACAACAATAACAGAAAAATAATCAATATCATTTGGGAAATAAATTAAAAAAAAAACATTAAAAAAAATCACATTTCTGATAATTATTCTAGTTAATCAGTTCACATCTAATTCTAATAGAAATCATAAATTATCATTGTTTTTTTTTTGGTTCTTTTAAAAACTTCAAAATTTTTTTAAAAGTTTTTTTTTATTATTTTGTATAAACAAATTATAAAGCAACATTTTGCTTTTTGTTGTTTTGGTGGGGTTTTTGTTTTTCTTTTACTATTTTCATGGAAGAATGACTAGAATGATGTGAGAAAGATAGCTTAAATCACAGATTTTATAATTTAGAAATTAACAATAACAACAGTAATTAGAAGCTGACACGGCTGTGTGGTTAAAAAGTTTGCTTAGTAAGCACATGGTTTGGGGTTCAGTCCCTCTGCACGGTACCTTGCTCAAGTGTCTTTTACTATAACCCTGCATCAAACAATGCCAGACAGTGGAATTGGAGAATGGAAACTATGTGGAAGCCTATCATGTGTATGTGTGTGTGTGTCCCTTCTTCCCCGCTCAACAACTGGTGTTGGTTTATGCCCTCATAACTTAGCAGTTTGGCCTAAGAGATCGATAGAATAAGTGCCAGGCTTAAAACCTAAGTACCTGCATTGATTTGTTTGACTGAAACCCTTCAAGGCAGTGCTCCAGCATGGCCACAGGCCAATGACTGAAACAACTAAAATATACAAATCACACAAAACATTTTCCAGTTCATCGTGTTGCATCCATTTTTCCATGCTGGAATGGTTTGGATGGATGGCTTGCCATGGTTGGACTCTGCGTATATTTAAAGGTGTTGCTTGTCTAGATATATCATAGGACTACATCATGTTCATGCATTTCATTTTACACATGGTTTCTAAGTCTAGGTGCCCTTCCTAATGCCAATCACTTTACAGTGGGGAATGTTTTTTTTTTATCTTTTGCATGGTGTCAGTGCTGGTACACTTTTACAGCCAAGTGGACTGGAGTAATATGACATGGAGTGCCATGATCAAGAATACAATGCACTGCCCTATTTAGGAACTGAACCCATGACATTGTGATCATAAGTCGAATACCTTTACCACCAGATCACATGCTTTCATATTTCCAGATTTACTGATCTTTAAACTTTTAACATTTCAGTTGGCCATACCTGGTACAGATATTCTACTTGTTTTATTGTCAAATCGCCCAGAACTGGCCTCTCTCTCTCTTACCTATCTTACTAAGGCATTTTAAAAATAAACAATCACACCATTGAAATCTCAAAGCTATGAGATAATCCATGATTAATTCAAAACAATGTGGATAAATAGGGATTACATTTGACCAATTAATTTGAATCCCACTTTTTCTTTTCACACCTGCCCTTCCTTCTTACTCTTCTTTTGTACATTCCTGGCTCTGCCTTCATGCACTTAAACTGACCACATCTGGCCTAAATATTCTGCTTGTTTAATGCTGAGATTGGCCATATTCAGTGTCTCACACCTACCCTACAATGTCATTCTAAAAATAAATGATCACATGATTGAAATTTCAAGGCTATAAGATAATGCATGGGTAATTCAAAACTATGTGAATAAGTATTACATTAGATCACATGTTCTCAAAGTGGGTGCTCCCCCCCCCCCCGGTGGGCATTGAGATGGTCCAGGTGGACACTGGTGCCTAAGGTACAGTGGGTGGGGGACGGTAGAGAAAAAGGAGGTGTTGAGAGGAAGGTAGTGGACTGGGGAACGCTATCACCATCATCATCATCATCATCATCATCGTCGTCGTCGTTTAATGTCCGCTTTCCATGCTAGCATGGGTTGGACGGTTTGACTGAGGACTGGTGAACCAGAAGCCTGCACCAGACTCCTATCTGATCTGGCAAAGTTTTTACAGCTAAATGCCCTTCCTAACGCCAACCACTCCAAGAGTGTTGTGGGTGCTTTTACATACCACAAGCACAAGGGCCAGTCAGGCAGGACTGGCAACAACCATGCTCAAAAGGTGTTTTTTACATGCCACCTGCATATAATATTATTATAGTATTGTTTACAAATTATCTGATATTCTATTAAATATCAATTTATTCATAGTATTTATAAATTAGTAAAATATAAAATAAAAATAAGAGTGGAGGCGCTGGGGGTATTATGTAGCCATGAGTGGGGCAGTGGCCCAAAAGTTTGAGATCCTCTGCATTAGATGGAATAATCTAAATGGTAAAGTGTTAAAAGAATTTACTGTCTGAAGATCTTGAAATGCCAAAACAGAGACTGACTTGGTACAACATTGCAAATCTGGGAGGGTATTTCAATTTAGTGACACTACCTTCACAATGCAAATCCTATTTAGTTTCCTCACCCAAAACACAATTTACACAGCAAATATTCTACACAGTTTCCCTATCAAAATTAGAAATCCCATGATGAACCAATCTATTGGATGTCGTTATAATTCACTGGTCACAATGTGTTTTGCATCATTTTAGCTTTTGAATGTCACCTTGCTGATTTGGCAAGCAGGCCAACATTCCCCCACACCAGAAGGCTATTCGATTGCAGGGTTATCCATTTACAGCTAAGTGGACTGGGGCAACATGAAATGAAGTGTTTTGCTCAAGAACACAATGCGCTCCCCACTCTATAATTGAACTCACGACCTGAAGATCCTAAGTGCAATGCCCTAACCCACTATGCCATGCGCCTCCACACTCTACAATAAATAGAAAAGTAAGAGTCGCTCAAGCATCCACCATCATCCTTTTAACAAAAACTATGTTATTTTACTGCAGAGCCTGTGTTTCTCTGGCCTTTATTCTTGATTCTCTTTTAACCCTAATGTGACCACCTCTGCCTTATAGATGCATTAGTTGGAAAAATAAATCTATTATACTATTTCTGTAATGACCATCATTGTCTTTACATCCAATTTTTCCATGCTGGTATGAGGTGAATGAAACTCACAATAGCAGTGTTCAATGGCTGGATGCTTTTCCTGTTGCCAACGTTTTTTTTTTTTTTTTTAATAAACTGTTTTTCCTTTCATTGAACTTTACACTTTGAAATGTTCAAAACCACTAAGGTATTGCTTACAGAATATGTAACAATCATCTCCAGTTCTCATATATAATGTCAATATATGAAGACACAGAGACATGTGCACACATGCATCAACACATACACATGCATACACACTCATTCAAACACTGGATTACCAATATCATAACCACCAATTCTTCTTCAAACAACCATTGTAATTTTACGTCCATTTTTCTCTGCTGGCATGGGTTAGATGATTTCATAAGATGCATTAGGACAGCGGCCCACTTCTTACTCTAATGTCACACTTTTGACATGGTTTCTATGGCTGGATACTCTTTCTAATGCATACCAACTATTTTACAGTGTACTGGCTGGGGTATACTATGGGCTTCTTTACAGTTTCCTTCTACCAAATTTCACTTACAAAACCTGGGTCAGTTTGATGCTGTCATAAAATACACTTGCCATACACTAGGACAAGGTTGCAAACATCATTAGCATGTTGGAAGAAATGCTAAGTTCAAATCCCACTGAGGTCAACTTTAGTTTTCATCTTTTCAAGGTCAATAAAATAAAGTACCAGTCAAGTACTATGGGCAATGTGATCGACATGTCCCCTCTCCTCAATATAGCTGATATTGATCCCTGCAATGGGCTAGCGCCCTTTTCAAGGTGAATGTTATGATCGAGATTACTTGGCATGCAATAAGCACCATTCATGCGTGGATCATTGCCAGTGCCGCCTGACTAGCTCCCCATGCTGGTGATGCGTAAAAGCATCATCCGAATGTGGTCGATGTCAGCACCCCTGCCCCGACTGGCTCCTGTGCTGGTGGCATGTAAAAAGCACCATCTGAATGTGGCTGATGCCAGTGCTGCCTGACTGGCTCCCATGCCAGTGGCATGTAAAACACACCCACTACACTCTGGGAGTGGTTGGCGTTTGGAAGGACATCTGTAGGAAGGGCAGCTGTAGGAAGGGCAGCTGAAGAAGCCATGCCAGATCAGATTGGAGCCTGATGCAGCCTCCTGGCTTGCCTGTCCCCAGTCAAAACCGTCCAACCCATGCCAGCATGGAAAACAGGCGTTAAACGATGATGATGATGGTGATGATGATCTGGAAACCAGATAACCATCCTTATGAGTCACAGGACTCAAGAAAAGTATTTTAAAATACATCAGAATGAAAACCCGAAACCACATGTTTACAAAGCAAGCTTCTTGACCACATAGCTATGTCTGCACTAACAGCAATGTTTATTTATCTTATAGATGCAAAGTGTTGCCATTAGCATACAAAGATAATCAGTTCTATGTAGATTGAATATTAATGAATAGAATTGTGTATCAAGTGAACTGCCATCTATAAAAACATAAATGTGCAAGAGAAGCAGAAGATATAAGCACTACCAAACATTAAGTTAAAGAACAGGTAATTTATTTATGTAGAAAAAGAATTCTTAGTACACAAACTGAACATTTCTTGCGACTGGATATTTTATTTAATGAGAACCTTGTAGCTGATGCAAACTCACAAGTTTTTCAATAACTGATTACACTTACATTATTTACATTACACGGATATTTGTCCTCATCTTGTTTGTCGTTAACACGTTTCGGCTGATATACCCTCCAGCCTTCTTCAGGTGTCTTGGGGAAATTTCGAACCTGGGTTCTCATTCCTAAGATATTTTTCAATGTTATTATTATTATTATTATTATTATTGTTCAGGTCACTGCTTGGAATCAAATTCGGAATCTTGGGGTCAGTAGCCCACACTCTCAATCACTATGCCATATGCCTGTGGGCAATTATGAAGTTAATTTTAGGGCTTATAAATCTAATATTCTCCCATCCTTCCTTAGTACCGGTTCCCATATGCTGCTCATATCTGCACTCAGACTGCTTAGGAGGTTGTTGTGTTCTAGCATACGTGCTGCTTCTTTTAGTTTTCATATTTTCCAGTGGTGTTCTCTGTCTATTGTTTTCACTTCATCCCACAAGGAGAGGTGGTCTCCATTTTTCCATACATGATCAGCTATACTCAATTTATCAATATCTCGTGTCACATCTTTGTTCATCTACCCTTATTTTGAGGGGATGGCATGTTTCGCCTTTGTATAACCTACCACAGTTGCGGTCTTTGGTCATTTTCTCTTCTATTGGTGGTTTTACTCGAAGGAGATATTTGCGAAGTGTTGTATTACTCTTGAATACTGTCCTGATGTCATATGGGCCGCATATCTTTTGTATCTTTTCGGAGAGGCCTTTCACATAGGGTGGACAGTGTATTGGCCTAATCCTCTCTCTTCTTCATAACTGGAGTGGATAATATACTTTCGGGGTAGTTGTCGCTTAACAGATCATTAGGACACAACAACCTCCTAAGCAGACAGTAGTGGTTAAGAGTGCAGGCTACTAACCCCAAGATTCCGAGTTCGATTCCAAGCAGTGATCTGAATAATAATAATAATAATAATAATAATGATAATAACAACATTGAAAAATACCTTAGGAATGAGAACCCAGGTTCAAAATTTCCACAAGACACCTGAAGAAGGTTGGAGGGTATATCAGCCGAAACATGTTAACGACAAACAAGATGAGGACAAATATTTGTCAAATGTAAATAATGTAAATAATTCCTCATCTCTTAAATATAGAACTGAACTGATTACACTGTTATTAATGACAAATGAAAATTCCTTCTTACAACATCCTGACAGGTGTGAGTTTTTAATAAAAGTCACCAGAACATTAACAGTCAACTATTAGAATGTTTTATAGGTATGTTTGCTGACAAAGAATGAAATATAAGGATTATATGTGAGTATACATATAAGAGACCCTTCTGAAATATCTGTTGACTTTCCATGTCCCTTATTTTCTTTTTTATTTTGTGATATGCCTTAGAATATGGAATGGCACATAAAGGGTCATATGGCTGGTATATAGCATTGGTATATAGTTTGTAGTGTACGAGGGAGTACTGAAAAGTTCCTGGCTTTGGGTAAAAGAAAATAGAGGAGGATCAGTTAATTATGATTTTATCCAACATATTCTCCTCTCTGATTCACACACTTATTACAACAGTCCTTTAGTAAAAGGACTTGGAAGGCTGGACCTCCAACCAGGCCTTTCACAATATGCTTAAGGTCAGGAACTTTTCAAGACCCACTCGTATGAATTCTGATGATCAAAAGTATGGATTTTATCCTCATCATTTAATGCTGATATTTTTATGCTTGCATGGGTCAGACAGGATTTGCTGGGGTAGATTTTCTACCCCCAGATGCACTTCCTGTCATCAAACCTCGCCTGTTTCCAGTTAAAATAATATTTCCCCTAAAGTAGATATGATTTTCACGAAAGACTGGAAGCTAACAACCTCACGTGTATGATGATGATGCTCATTTACAACCATCACAACAAGGTTACACAAATATGCATACATACATACACACACACACGATGGACTTCGTTTAGTTTCCGTCTACTCACAAGGCTTTTATCTATAATAAAAGTCACTTACTCAAGGTGCCACACAGTGGGACTGAACCCAAGACAACTTGACAGGGAATCAAGTTTCTTTACCTCATCGCCACACTTGCTCCTATTACATTTGTTCACTTGGAATATATTTGTATCTTGTTATTCTTTTCAAATCTGATATCCTGCTCATTTTCATTTCGAAATTCTTTTCCCTTGATATTTCTATCACTTGTATTCAAAAAAGGATTGCTGTATCTATCAAAATAATGGCTTAATACAGTAAAAGATTGCTTTTGTGCAATACGAGCATTTGTCACTTTACCATTTGGTGCATCAGTACTTTACATGTCTCCTCTCTCATCATACACAAATAGAGATTGAGGGTGGGGTTCGCAACCACAAAGCACATCAAACATTTTATTAC
Organism: Octopus bimaculoides; assembly: GCF_001194135.2. Lineage (NCBI taxonomy): Eukaryota > Metazoa > Mollusca > Cephalopoda > Octopoda > Octopodidae > Octopus > Octopus bimaculoides. The sequence continues at coordinate 23,901,267 of NC_069002.1, forward strand.
ACTGGCTGGGGTAACATACAAGTCTGCCACAATAAAATCAAATCAACTACGTTGTTATCTACTGGAAGGTGCTCTATAGGCAGAAACAGTTAAGATTCTCCAGTTGACCATAACACATTGGGCGAAATGCTTCGCAGTATTTTGCCCATTGCACTGTTCTGAGTTCAAATTCTGCTGAGGTCAAGCTACATCTTTAGATGAAATGTCAGCCAGGTCTCAAAGGTGGTGTCTTTTTCTTACCAAGCTGATGTGCACCTTGCTGTAGTGTTGTTCAGTTTAACCACTGTTTGTGGTTAAGGATGAAGACTCACAACCGCAATAGGGCTAAAAATTAGTGTATAGCTGCCATATTCTAGAAGGCTTGAGACTTCTTCAGGAGAGACAGATTCGTTTCAAACAAATACAAAACTCTATTCTCCTTCAAAGTAGGATCCTTTAACTTCAATGCATTTTCTGCATGTCAGTTACTTCACGAAGACCCCTTAAAAGTCCTCCAAAGTGAAGTTGTTCTCACAGCCTCCATCTTCTCAATGCTGTTAAGATTACTGCCCAAGGTTCTCCTTCAGCTTGAGGAATGACCAAAAGTCACAGGTAGCAAGGTCTAGACTATGGGGAAGGTGAGGGACAGTTTTGATGCCCATCTCTTTCAAGTAGTTGGTTACCAAGATGGAACTGTGGACTGGTGTGTTGTTCTGGTGCTGATGCCACCAACCTGAGTGGAAGAGCCTTGGTCTTTTGCAAAAAGAAAATTTCTTCCTGAACTCCCTCAGAACCTCCACAATGTATTCATTGTTGATTGTTTGGCCAGAGGGAACCCAATGGATGTAGATGATGGCCTTGTGGTTGTAAAAGGGATCATCATGGTGGCCTTGTTTTGCCTTGGCCTTCTTGGATCTGGATGAGTGAGGATACTTCTATTGGGCACTCTGTCTATTGGTCTCTGGATCATAACATTACACCCAGCTTTCATCACAGATCACCAGAGACTAAAGTAATCTTAGATTGGAGATAATAAGCTCAACCATTTCCCTTCTGTCACCAATGCTTATTTCCTTCGGTTCATCTCTGACCACCCTTGGAACGAAGTTCAAGTTTTCGGCATGTTCAGATCTTTATGAATAATTCTGTGTAGAGTTGCCTCGTCAACTCAGAACTGTATGCTTATTGTCTTTATAGACAAACAGTTTCATCCTGATAATTGTGAATTTTTTCAATTGGCTGTAATGTCTCTCTCCTTCCCACACTCACCTCCTCTCTACCTCTTTAAACCTCTTGTACCAGGAAGGAAAAAACATGCTCAGCTCATACAAGTTAATCCATGCCCAGTTGAACACAAAACCCAATTGCTTAGCAAGCTTCCAAATTGTCTTCACATCCTGACAGCATTCCACAAAACTAGTCAGCCATAACAAGCAGGGTTTCGTAGGGTGTATTATATGGGCTGTTACAGAAGTTTCCTTTTATCTGGAATAAAGAAAAGTTGGTGGCAGGTCAGCTTATTAGATGTATACTTATTAAAAATCACCTGGATCAGCTAGGCTGTCTGGTGGTGAGTCAGCTCCACTAGCCACGGTATTTGCTCCATTCCACTCGTGCTCTCACCATTCTCCTCCACATTGTTCTAAACATCTTTCTTAAATCATCTTCCCACCTGATTGGAGATCTTCTGAGTGGTCACTTCTGTTCATGCAGGTACCACTCAACAACTGCCCAGCTCCACCGATTGTCTGTGAATCTTGTGACATGACCAGCTCATTGCAGCTTTGCATGGTGGTATTCACTCAGTGGTTGGCCTGAAGAGCAACCATATCAAAACAACTTAGAGATGTCAATGATATATTAAAATTACAATAATCTGGGATAGTTATAACTGTCACTCCTAAAAAAAGTCTCAAAACTTCTGGAATGCAATTCATGTGGGTTTGTATTGTACACAAATTTCTAGAATGAAAACCAATTTTTGATTTCCTTTCAACTTGTTCATATTACTAGTTATCTTTAAGTCTGTGGATATTTTACCAGATACTTGATTAATATTGTTTTAGCCAGGATTGACCAATTTAAACAAGAGAGAAAGTGCAGGAGAGAGACTATTTCTTTGTATAATATTCTCTACACATCAGACAGCATTAGCAGGTATTCTAGCAACAGATGTTTGGCAGTTTGATAACTTCTTAAAGATTAATTTCATTTTTTGTTCTTCACACCAAGGTAGATGAGTTGAAAAGATATTTGGCATTAGTAGCACATTCTGGCATTCTTGTCAGTGTTTAGTGTTCATCAGTATAACTTGATGTAATCTGAAGACCAATTTTCTCAAGGAATATACCAAAATAGCAAATGTTGTCTTTTAATCATTTCATTATATTTATTACTGAAGCTCAAATAACTTCAAAGTTAAATTATTTAATTTGGCATTCAATTTGGCCTGTCTGGTTCAATTAACACCTGGACAGGTAGGAATAAGCAACTTTTCCTATGCCAGCATCTTACTTTCAACAACGGGTGTTTTGGGTAAGTTACGCATAATATATTCTAAGTATGAAATAAGTAAAAGTGACAACTTCAATACTTGCATTTCTGTTTTAAACGTTCGGGAACAATGTGAAAGCAATGAGAAATTCTATATTTTGTGCTTTTCTTCTTTGTTCTCTGAATTATTTCCTGGGAGTATCTTTGACTTATGTGTTAGATGAAAGTTGCAGCTAACGAAATCATTAAAATAAAAAGCTTGGCATTATTTACCCATTCATATACCATCAGCAACAGCCACTTAAGTTTCACTTATTCACTTATCTTTAAAGTGAAAACCATGTGTCTGGACGCACAGGTATGAGCAATAAAAGCAATGCTTTATGTTACCAGACAGTGCTGCTGCATCTACTTGTTACAGAGATGTACAACTGTCTTAAACAGTAATCTTAGAAGTTACGTGTTCTTCAATTTTGTTTGGCCCATGCAAACATGGACGTTAAACCAATGACAATAATGCTTATATATATATATATATATATATATATATATATATATACCTGCATATATATGCCTACACACTCGTGTGTATATATATATATATATATACACATGAGTGTGTGGGCATATATATGCAAGTATATATATATATACCTACATCCGTACACACACACACACATGTATGTATATATAATCTCCAGACATTATCTGTTTATATACACAATAGAACAGACATCATTATTTGGTACAAGACTTATTCTTTCACATTTAATTAAATACATGAAGCATTTATATCAAGAAATGAAGCAACTGTATACATTGCAGGCCATAAAAGGTGAGTTTGGAACTACTCGAGTAAAAAAAAAATAAATAAAATTCTTCAAAGAAGAGGAAAGATTGTTGTAGCAACAGCAGTAGTAGTAATTTTCCCAGTGTATTTCTTAATAAATGAATCTGATGTATGTTATTATTTTTTACAACGATATTGTTCTAGCCTCAGCTTGTTTCAACTGTTTGTACTTGTGCAAGTAAAGTAGTTAGTGTAATAAACAGAATCAGTAAGAGCTAATGTGTCTAGTAAAGTGTCCTTTTGACTCCGTCACCCATTCACGCTGCCTTAATAACAGCTTTACTTCTTAAGAACGGTCTGTGGAATCACAAATAGAAAATAATGACATAAAATACTTCTTCATAATTTCTTCAATCTCCACATAACAGTCTCTCTTTTATTTCATCCTATTGTTTGTTTTGTTTTGTTTTATTTTTATTTTACATCTAAGTTTGGTTTGGTTTGGTTAAAATTGATGTTTTTGTTGTCTTTTTTGGTCAGAAAAATTCCTTTTTTGCTTTGTTTTTCTTAAAACTTTTCTCGACAGTTTTCCATTGAACCATGGAAGATTAACATGGGGAAACCATAAAACAACCAGTTATTTATATAAAATGATGGCCAAGAGACACTGGATTTACTCTGGCTTGAACTCTTGATCATATAATTATTTGTTTAAAATCATTATCACACAATTATTGGCACTGATTTATCTAGAAATGGTAAATTTGATCTACAGGTACCAATGTTTCCAAAGAATCTTTTGATTATCTGATATCTTAACTAGTACAATCAGGAGCGATATTTGACTATATTTGACTATCATTAGTGCTAGACCCAGAGAAGAGATCCAGGAAGGGCCATAAGACTATTTAACAGAAGCCCCCCCCCCCCCACAAAATAATTAAAAGAAATTCACCTGTTGAATTTTGAAATACTCTATCTTCCAGTAGGGCCTAAAAGCACTGGTTCTGCTTCATAAAATTAGGGTCTCTGAGTTATTGACTACTTAAATAGAGTAAGGCAATGAGGAATCATATAAACATTTCCCTGTCATGCTAGAAATAGCAGTTAAATCTCCTTAGAATCAAAAAATTCACCCTATAAAAGCAAATGACAATAGATAATTTACTTGCAGGTATTTTGATAAAATTGGATGGATATTTGTCCTCATCTTGTTTGTTGTTAACACAACGTTTTGGCTGATATACCCTCCAGTCTTCATCAGGTGTCTTGGGGGAAATTTTGAACCTGAGTTCTCATTCCGAGTTCGATTCCAAGCAGTGACCTGTATAATAATAATAATAATAATAATAATAATAATAATAATAATAATAATAATAACATTGAAAAATACCTTAGGAATGAGAACCCAGATTCAAAATTTCCCCAAGACATCTGATGAATGCTGGAGGGTAGAGCAGCCCAAACATGTTATAACAACAACCAAGATGAGGACAAATATCTGTCAAATGTAAATAATGTAAATAATGTACATAATTCCTCATCTCTTAAATATAGAACAAAATTGGATAGGTTCGGCTAATCCTAAATCTGCTTCGTCAGAGCTTGTCTCTAACTAAACAACATTATCAACAATAATAATAATCCTTTCTATTATAGGCACAAGGCCTGAAATTTGGGTGGGGGGCAGTCAATTATACCAACCCTAGTACACAACTGGTACTTAATTTATCGACTCCCGAAAGGATGAAAGGAAAAGTTGACCTGGGCAGATTTTGAGCTCAGGTACTAACAAATCTACCGGCTCACCGCCTTAATAATAAGAATAGTGGTTTCAAATTTTAGTGCAAGGATGAGCAGTTTTGGACGAGGGTGCAAGTTGATTAAATTGACCCCAGTACTCAGTATTTTATCAACCCTGAAAGGATGACAGGCAAAGTTGTCCATGACTGAATTTGAAATCAGAAAAGTCCACTAGGCATGTTTTTTGTAATGATTCTGCTTGCCTTAATGATTCTGTAATGGAGTGGCTGTGTGGTAAGTAGTTTGCTTACCAACCACATGGTTCCGGGTTCAAAGCCTTGTGAGTGGATTTGGGAGACGGAAACTGAAAGAAGCCCATCGTATATATATGTATATATATGTGTGTGTGTGTGTTTGTGTGTCTGTGTTTTTCCCCCCACCATCGCTTGACAACCAATGCTGGTGGGTGTGTTTACGTTCCTGTAACTTAGCAGTTCGGCATAAGAGAACAATAGAATAAGTACTAGGCTTACAAAGAATAAGTCCTGGGGTCGATTTGCTCAACTAAAGGCGGTGCTCCAGCATGGCTGCAGTCAAATGACTGAAACAAGTAAAAGAGTAATAATATTAAGAATAACAATGATGCTAATGTGCAACAATAATAATAATAACATGCTAGAAATTGTATTTGAGGGAAAATAAACTATTTCATAAGTTGCTTTTAATTTTGGGGTCATGATTATTTTTTCATCATTTGTGTCTCCATCTGCAGCACAAACACCATACATACCACTAGATACTACAGCACAACCACCATGAATACACTACAACAGTACATTGCTCTACTCCACCACCACATATGAACCCTTCCAATCCCACTGTCATCACATATTAGCACTGTCATCATCACCCCTCTCACCACCACCTCACCATTTATATATTCTTCGTATGAAATAAGTAAAAGTAACCATACAAATACTTGCAGTTCTGTTTGAAACATTTGTGAACAATGTTAAAGAAATGAGAAATTCTACAATATTATGGGTTTTTTTTTTTCTTTGTTCTGTGAATTATTTCCTGAGAGAAACTTTAACTTATGTGTTAGATAAAAGTTGTGGCTAATGAAATCATTAAAATCTAAAAGCAAGCATCGTTCAGTGGTTCGTATCCCATAAGCCATATGACACAGTGCTATGTTACTAGACAGTCACTTAAGTTTCACTAATTCACTTAGCTGTAAAATGATAGCAGGTGCATGGGTGTGCAGATTGACACAATTGCAGCAATGTTAACTTGCATTACTGCATCTACTTATAACAAATGCACAACTGCCTAAAAAGTTTTACTATGAGAGTGTTAGATGTTCTTATCAGTATGGAGTTGGATAGGGGATTTCTTCAATTGCAGAAGATCATTGCTGGCTGTTTAACCGAAGGACTGATATTCTGGAAATAAGGTTATAATGTGACATACTTCCCCAACTTCACCATACGGCCTTTTGCCTGTCCAAAGTATTTTCATAAGTTTGTCCTAAACATCTAGGTTTCTTGTTTTTCAGGCTTTTAGTCAGCCCTTGTTTCATATGTTTTGAGTAATATAAAGCTTTCCTTTCACTGGTCTCAAGATATTGTAGTGATTGAAAAAATTTGGGAATTTGCATCGTATATGATGCACGGACACCTTGTATATTATATATCTTGTATATGGCTTGTATATCATATGTGATACACAGAACAGGCAATGGGTTAAATTTAAATACCCACCAAATTGGGAATGTGTATCTTATGTGATTATTAGATGTCAGGGAAATATGTCCCTGTGTAAGACATATGATACACAGGACAGGCAAACAGTTAACTGACCGTCATGAGCCAGTACTCGAACTGGTAGAAATAGCAGCCAAATCTCCCTCAATTATATCTTACTCTCCTAATGTAGGACAGTCAAAATTGATAGGCCTTTGGTGATAGAACTATTTGACCTGTCATCTCCATCATTACTATTGCTATGTCCCCATCACCTTCAAGAACAAGCAATTAAAGGAACCTTTACTTGGTTGTTGATCCTACTACAAATAACAGTCAAATCTTCCTGAAATCGCATGCCACCTTAAAAAAGGACACACTAAATAATATGGGTGTCTTCTTCGTTTTAACAATGTGGATTCATTGGTTTGATCAAATGAATTACCTTCCCTTGTTTAGCCTTTTAGTGACTGAGTATTCCTCAGACGTGAAAGGCAGGATCTGGTCAGTGTTAACATAAAACAGAATATTTGGTCCAGGTATGACCAGTTTAAATGCTAAAGAATGACATTATACACTGTGTGACTGCTACTTCTCTGAACTGAGAGGTCACAGCTCCAATCCATTTTATTAACTTTTGATGGTGTTGTTATTTACATTATTTACATTTGATGGATATTTGTCCTCATCTTGTTTTTTGTTAACACAATGTTTTGGCTGATATACCCTCTAGCCTTCATCAGGTGTCTTGGGGAAATTTCAAACCTGGGTTCTTATTCCCAAGACACCTGATGAAGGCAGGAGGGTATATCAGCTGAAACGTTGTGTTAACAACAAACAGGATGAGGACAAATATCTGTCAAATGTAAATAATGTAAGTAATGTACATAATTTCTCATCTCTTAAATATAGAACTGTATGGTGTTGTTATCGTTAGAGGCTGTGGTGATGTATGTGGTTGTGGTCTGGTCATGTCTGAGTGGTGGAGGTAGTGGCAATGGTAGTAGCATTGATGACGGTTTTCGTGTGGTGATGATGCTGAATGTGTGGTGCTGCTCATCGAGGTTATGCTACATCATGTTCACTCTTTTAGCATCTTTCCACCATTATTTATACTAAAATTAGTTTCCATTTCCTGTGTTCTGGATGTTGTTACTGTTGTGGTTCCAGATGTTGATGTTGTTGTTGTTGTTGTTGATAATAGTACATGTTGATAGTAATGATGATGTTAATGATGTTCAGAATGATGTTTTTTTTTGTTGATGTAGTGGTTGTTGGTTGATGTTGACAACACTGACAACAATGTGGCACCTGTTGTTGAAATTGACAATGGCATGATTAGTGTTGAAGACATTGACAATTATGTGGTTGTTGTTGTTGTCGATGGCATTGACTATGTCATGGTTGGTGTTGACGGTATTGACAACTGTGTGACTTGTTGTCATTGGCAACAGCATGATCAGTGTGGATAACATTGACAACAGTATTGTCGGTGTGGATAACATTGGCAGCTATGTGCCTGTTGTTGGCATTTACAATGACATGGTTGATGCTGACGGCATTTGCAACTATGTGGTGGCTGTTGTTGACAATGACATGGTTGGTGCTGACGGCATTGATTGCTTTGTATCTGTTGTTGTCAGGAATTCTTCAAATCAGAAAACGATAGAAAACGTAGATTCAGCTGTGGTAATTATGGTGACAGTCTCTGTTGTTGTTGTAATTGTTGTGGTGGTGGTGATGTGGGTGGTAGTCGTGTTGGCTGTAGTGGTATAGTTGAAGGAAATATTGATAGTATTTTCTGCAGGTGCCACTGATTAGAGAATGGCAGATTTTAATTTGTGTCTTGTATTCAGTGTCATATCATTTGATGTGGAATGAAGTGGTGTAAGTGGGGGGGGGGGCATTGAAAAGAAAGAGAGAAGGAAGGACAGAGGAAACACAACAGTGAACCTTTTCAACATGTCCTCTATTTCCAAGCGATGCTTTGGCAGCTTATGTAATAAACTTTACACAGCTGGTTGTTGTTGTTGTTGTTGTTGCTGATGTTATTCTTCAGATAGGAAGTGATTAGAGATGTTGGGGTAATTCAAAAGAAAATTTTTAAGTAGATTGCAGCAGGTGATGGCCATGTTGTATGTGTGTGTGTGCGTTTGTGTGTGTGTGTGTGTGTGTTATAAGCATCTCTATGGGTGGTGAGAGGGGGGGAAGGAAGGGGAGAGAAAGAAGACAAGAAAGATGTATTTATTGTTCATGGGGAACATAATCAGGACATCACATTCTCTTACTCAGAAGATCTCATGCAAAGTAGCAGAAATGAGAATCTTGGCCTACCTGCTTACACACACACACGCACGCATGCACGCACGCACACACGCACACAAGCACGCACGCACGCACGCACAGAGGATGTGCTCCCATACAGTTTTCATCTTCCAGTTCCACTCACAAGACATTGGTCAGCCCTGTCCCAAAATATCCTACTGTCAGACTGACCCAAAAAGCCTGTGGTTACGATGTTAACTAAATCATACAGCCATGCCTCTGTGTGTGTGTGTGTATGTGTGTGTGTGTGTGTACCAGAAGACTTGAACTGTGACAACTTGACCATTCCATACCAACTTGGAAAAGTGGAAGTAAAATATGATTCTATATCATCGTCACATTTTAATGTCCATCTTCCATGCTGGCATTGGTTGGATGGTGGTCAACTAGAATCTGATGAGCCAAAGAATCAGGTTGTGTTCCAATGTCACCTTCAATATGATTTCAAGAGCTGGATGCCCTTCGTCAGACCAACCAGTTTACAGTGTGCACTGGGTGCTATTAGGTCCTCTTCCCATGTCACCAGTAGTAATGAGGATGACAAGTAACTTGAAAGACAAGCCCTTCCCAACAGAGGTGGGATGCAGTATTGAGGGAGGTGGCTTTGTGCCAGGTATTGAGGGGTTAATGTATGATAGAGGATAGAGGAACAGGTGTGTTGTTGTAGTGGAGATACATGCTTACTCTATCTGTTAAAATAGAAAGGTGGTGGTAAGAGGTCAGGGTACATGAGGGTGAATATGAGAGAGAATAGGAACAGAGAATCAAGGCTGGTTCATTGGATGGATAGGTTCAGAAGTGTGTGAAAGGAAAGTAACAGAATGTTAGAGATGAGGACAGAGGAGAATGCAAGGGATGAGGAAACATGGAATGGAAGCAGAGTCTGTGGGAAATCTTGGTTTAGAGGAAGGTAAAAAGTATAGAAGAGTGGGTGGGAGAAGATGAGGTAATAGATGGCAATACATGAAAAATATATATAAATGTATATAATTTTAAGAAACATATTAAAGACTCAGGGTATTAAGGATTCTGTCAGCTTTTAAAAAAATATTGTCATATGGTATTTTTTCTTAGTTCATCCATATAGAACACTAGATTAAGATCACACACACACACACACACACACATATATATATATATATATATATGCATGCATGCATGTATGTATATTGCATTAAGATTATGCAGTGTTACTACTCAGAGTAATCTTAGCAACAGAATAAATATTTACATTTTACTATTTTTCCTTCCCTTTGTGAACTCAAACATACATATACATACATATATACATGCACCCCCACTAATACATATATATTTATATTTATGTATATATTTATATATATGCTGTGATGGTCTATGAAAAGGCTTTAACAAATCATAAAAATCCTGCTTTAATGCAAAGAGTAAAAAAAAAAAAAAAAGACAATGCAGCCAAAAAAGTAAATAATAACAAAAAATTTTTTTTTAAAAACTCAACAGAAAATTGCAAACTACTCCCTCAATATAAAGTATTTTCTGGAAAAAGAAATTGGCAAAAAAAGTATTAAAAAATATATTTAAATGTAAATTGATAAATGAATTTAATCCAAAATTGTTTTTTTCCTGGTTAGAAAGCATCACAGATTTTTTTTTTTTCTTTCATTCTTTCGAAATGCATTCTAAAATGATAACAATGACAATAGTGCTGCTGCTGCTGATGATGATGCTTTGCATTGTAATGTATTGCGAAGAATTTCAGGCAAAATGCACAGGTAAAAGAAAAAAGTAAAAAGTATTTGAAGAAATTTCCCAATAATTGCACGTAAGAAGCCAAGCCACTCCCACCCCTCACTACCTCCCCTCAATGTATATGGGTAGAAAGAAAGAAAGAAACTACATGAATTATGGTATTGGATTCTGCAAGTAGGCAAGATGACATCAATATCTTCTTTAATTGAAAAAGAATATATGTAATATATAACATACACAACAAAATTATACACACACACGCACATACACACATTCACACACGCGCATGTGGGTAAGTGGGTTTAAAGATGTATATGATTCTGTTTAAATATATCTGTATATACGTATGTGTGTGCGTGTGTTTACATAAATTTAAGTGTGTATGTATATATAATTGTATGTGTTTGTGTGTGTATATATATGTATGCATATTTGTGTTTATATGTGTCTACCTGTATGTATATATGTATATATTTGTATGTGTCCTTATATATGCATGTATTTATATGTATGCTATATAATTTACACACATTCAACGCATGTGCATATATATATTATATGTATGGATGTTATGTATATATATGTATGTATGTATGAACAAACCTATTGATATGAATATAGGTATATTACTATGTGTGCATACATGTATGTGTATCTATGCAAATATATATATAGTTAAATATTAATAAATGCATACTTATGCCTATTATAGTATCTCACACACACACATGGACAAAATCCATATGTGATTAATGAAGTAGCATTTGTATTTAGGAAGAGATGGCATAGAAACTTCAGTGTCTCTAATACTGAGTGCAAGCAATGAATACACTCGGACACACCCACCCACCCACACACACACACACACACACACACACACACACACACAC
>NC_069002.1:23913049-23916332 GCF_001194135.2 Octopus bimaculoides
GAATGCACTGACATATATACATACACATTATATATATATATCCATACACACACACACACACACAAATATAGTGTATACACACAATACATACACAATATATCCATACATACACACACAAATATAGTATATACATACACACACATAAAGTGTATGAATGTACAGACATACACATATTCATATAAAATTAGTGTACATTTAAACACATAAGAGGTGACCCTAGCCGGACACCTAATATGCTAGAAGGAGCAGTCAGAATCCAAACCACGGTTAGGGGTAATTTCGAGAGGAATGAAAAAAAAAAACATTTACCATATTTTGTTACTGGACCATGGTTTTGAACTTTAATTAGCAAGTAAAATAATTTCCTAGGTAAAGCTCTCATCAGCGGGTTCGTCAGAGATTAATATATAATTATGAAGCAAAATAGCCCATGTCTCATCTTCATGTATTATAATTTTTCAAATCCACTGTGCAAGCACAGTTTTAGACACACACATATTGTGTATATAAAGAAGGTACTGCTTTTGGTGTGTGCTCTGTGGCACATTGCCAGAATATAAGAATTCAAATATTGTAAATGTGCCATAGTTTAGAGGAGAAACATCCACAGAATTGATGGAGGGTTGAAATTGTTTTGGAGATACATCAGTGTTTTTTCCTTGGGTGATCTAATTAATATTAAGGGCTCAATGATGATTGAAGTAATTAGTATTAGAGGGGTTAGTAAAGTTCAATTAGATATTTCAGCGCACCTTGAAGCAAACCAGAGTAGCAAGCTGCAAGATTTAATATTCTAAAAACTGGAATAATGGGGCTTATCTGGCTGGTTCATATCTTTTGGGTATTCCAGGAAATATTACCATTAAAAGATCTGAGCTTTACCATTATCGAAATCATTGTAGGGCTTCTCAGCCAGAACATTAGATTCTTCGCATGAATGTTGTTCAGTAAATGATGCATCCTACATCATGCTTGCCTCGTACCCTCACAATCATGGAAACAAAAGGTTGAAATAATTCAACTAAATCTCATCTGTCGGTGATAACAAAAGAGCTTGTAAACAGTCAACTGATCTGCTAGAAATAGCAGTCAAATCATGCTCGACTATCTTAAAATGGAAATGATATGTTGGATAGTGTAACCATAGATGGAATGGTCAGGACTAGAATGTCTCTAATCAGGCCAGACCTGATTGAGCCCATCTTTGGCTAAACAATAACACAGAGGGCTCCTATTCATCATGCAGATGTAGGCTCTATGAAGTTTGTGTAAAGGATAAGATGTTGCTGGAGAACCCCGGAACAGAAGGCATCTGTGAAGGCCAGAAGGAGATGATGGATATGGCTTTGACATTAAAGATACATTGGCCAATGTATGTAGGAGGTTGAATTAAAGAAAAGTTAGTCACTTGACCATTTCTTTTCGGCAGGGTCTTTAAGAATTAGTTGAACAAATCAAGTAAGTTTTATTCATCATCATCATCGTTTTAATGTCTACTTTTCCATGCTTAGACTGAATTTGTCAAAGCAGATTTTTAACAACTGGATGCCCTTCCTGTCACCAGCCCTTACCTGTAATATCTCCCCATGACCAGACAGGTCTTCACAGAAGTTTTGAAATGATGGACACTGCTTCTATGTCAGTGACACTCATTTACAACTTTTACATGATGCCAAGACAAAGTGGCACTAACACACGCACACACATATACACATGCAACTGGCTTGTTTCAATTTCTATCTACTGAATTTACTCATAAGGCTTTAGTTGGCCCTGGGTTATAGCAGCGGACACTTGCCTGAGACTCCATGCAACGGAACTGAGCCACAACTGTATGGTTGAGAAGCAAACTTCTGAATCACAGCCATTTAGGTAAAGTTACCCAAAGGCCAGGTATTAGAGCAAGTGAAAGATGAAGTCAACAGACCATGAACAACTACCATTCATCTTATGGAGATTTTCTCTCACCAATTTTGCTCATAGCATCACACCCTCTGCACAAACTTCGTAGAAATGACATCTGCACTGAGACTGAAAACCTCTGCTGTTTAGCTGCAAATCAGATCTAACCTGATTGGAGGACATTCCAACCATGAACATGCCATCTATGACTGCATTGTCCAATCTTTTACTTGCTTCAGTCATTGAGCTGCAGCCATGCTGGGGCACCACCTTGAAGAGCTTCAGTCAAACAAATAGACCCACCCCCATTACAGAAGCTTTCTTTTTTATGCCTGGTCCTGATTTTATCAGTCTCTTGTCAAACTACTAAGTTACAGGAATATAAACAAACCAACACTGGTTGTCAAGCAGTGGAGGGTAACAAGCACCAACATGGCTCTGATGAAACTATAAGGCATTACTCAGGCACTCCACCATGAGTCCACCACATCTTATAGTGGACACAGCTGTAAGCCAATGAAGTTTTAAAGCTCTCTTTTCTTATATCATCATTGTTTAATGTCCACCTTCCATGCTGGCATGGGTTGGACAATTTGACAGGAGCTGGCCAGTCAGAAGGCAGCACCAGACTTCTGTGTCTGTTTTGGCATAGTTTTCATGGTTGGATGCCCTTCCTAACACCAGCCACTCTGCAGAGTGGACTGAGTGCTTTTTATGTGGCACCAGCAAGTCTCCAAGTAACTTGCAAGACAAGGAATAGACACACAGAACAGGGTTCCAAATAGTCTCCATCTCTCATGTTCACTCAAAATGACACTGGTCAACCCAGGGTGACACTTGCCTAATGTGCCATTGTAGTGGGACTGAATATGTGCAAAGGAATATTCTTCAGACATACTTTAAAGGTGACTTAGCTGCTCTTTCTGACATATCAAGTCAATTCTTACAACCTTTTACACTGTTACAAACAAATGATAATTTTAACTCTTTTAATCCTTGTCTTACAGTCATGTCATTATGCCTCTAGGACTGAGCCTTGGGTCACCCAGGGGTCAGAGACTAATATAAGTTACGTGTTACTGTGAATCAAGTGTCTTAAACTGTGCAGGTATGACCACGGAATGATCGAATGATATGTGCTGGGTGCAGAAGCAATATGTCTAGGGGAAGGTTTTGGTAGAAGTTACGATGCTAGGGTCTCATAAGATTCAGCCTCACAAACACAACATTGAATTACAATTTGACATAACTTCGCACTTAACCAACATTAACACTGCCTTCAAAATTGTGGGTGTATGCACATGTGTGTGTGTGTGTATATGTATATATATATATATATATATATATATATATATATATATATATATATATATATATATAT
>NC_069002.1:23916881-23917798 GCF_001194135.2 Octopus bimaculoides
TATATATATATATATATATATATATATTTATATGTTCCAAGATGTTCTAAAACTTCTCAAACAAGAAGTGATTCTTGGGACAACTCTCTCTTCAACACTTAGACTTTGTTAAAATTCTTCATCAAAAACAGAATCAAAAAACCAAAACAAAGACTCTGCAGTCCTTAACAGCTTTTCTGCTTCCTTCATTTTATTCTATTCTGTTTATTTTTGTCTCTATTTTCCTTCTTCCTCATATCTTTATTTATCTCAACTCCATTGTCTTCATTTTGATGAATGAGTTTCTCTGAATATTATTTAAAAAGGAAAATGAAGTAGAATCTAAAGTTAGGGTATTTCTAAACTAAAATATTTTGATTCGACAAAGATTCTCCATTAATATATTTCAATAAATATTTTATTTACGTTTCCCTTATGTTTTTTTGTGTTTTTTTCTTGTTTCTTTTTATACACTATTTTACATAAACACAAGTTAAACTTGATAAAAACCATTCTAGAGAAAATAACCCAAAGTAGCAGCAGCAGCATGACGATGTATTGCCTCCTTTCATTCTCACTTCCACTCTTCCTCTTTCTAAAAAGATTACAGCATTTTACAACCCCCCCCCCAACACACTTTTACAAATATACACATATAGACAAATATATGTATAGATATGTACATCTACATAAATATACATGCGTGTATATATACAAATGTAAATATATAAACTATATGAATAGATAAATGTATATATTTATACAGACACATATAAATAGATTTATGTATAAATAATTATTGCTATATAACTATATGTATAAATAAACGTGTGTGTATGTGTGTGTGTATACATGTGTATATATATATATATATGTGTGTGTTCGTGTATATATATATATATATATATATATATATATATATATATATATATATATAT
>NC_069002.1:23918791-23925634 GCF_001194135.2 Octopus bimaculoides
CTTTTCTCATAAAATTTTATATTTCATATTATTATCTTCATTGTTTATGTTCATTTTTATAGATTTATTTTGTCTAAAATCAAAAACTCCAAGAGTTCTCGAATTTTGTGCTTTTTTTGTGTTTATTTATTATTCTTTTTTTTAATTTCATTTATTTATTTATTTATGTACTTATTTACTAACTTTTTTTTTTTTTTGTTAATTTCTTCTTTAGAGTAGATCTTATCGTTTTCTATTTTTGTTTTCTGCAACAGGAATCTTGCTGATTTCCATCATTTCCATTCCTTGTACAAGTAAAATCTCTTTGTATTCATTGGAGAATTATTTTTGTTTTTCTTTCTTTTAGCATCAAACTTTCTTTTTTTATAGTTTTCTTCTCCTCTGCATACTAAATCATGGTACCTTCACACACACACACACATATTTATTCCTCTTCTCTAAACTAAACCTTTTTCTCATGCTCCTGATTTATTTTCCCTTATGTAATCAAGGTGCAATCTATTATTACAATATGCAGCCGAGTATATGGTGGTCTTTTTGGAATCACTTACTTCTAACAATGAAATACTTCAGAATAAATAACATTCCATGAGATTTAGGGAGGCCACCAGTTTTGTTGGAAAGTGGGTAGCTGCCATATAATCATTTCCATTATGTGTCAAGTTTTACAGGTGCAAAAGAAAAAAATAACATCACCAGGTCACTGTGACACAGGTGTGTGTGTGTGCACGTGCATACATGCACGTGCACATATATATACATGAAAATATTCTCATTCTCTAAAGCATATGCACATATGTATATATACATGCATATGCACGTACACATACATACACACGCACACATAAATAGATATATGTGTGTGTGTATATATATGCATATATATGCATATGTGAAGTTGCATGTGTGCTGTAGAAAACAGAAGGCATGTGTGTGTGTTTATGCTTGACGTGCGGTCATGCATGTATTTGTTGAATAGTGATATCATTTATGTATGGTGTGTATGATAGAAAATGCAGATGTGTGTGTATGTATGCAATTTAGTTCCATCACTAGCAGTCTGGGTGTTTGATGGTTGAATGATGGTGATTGTCATGCAGTTACACTCTGTAAAGTGGTTGGCATCACGAAGTGCATCTAGCCATAGAAACCAAACCAAAACAGACAATGGTGCAGCTCCCAGACTTGTCAACTTCTGTCAAACTGTCCAACCCATACCAGCATAGGAAATGAACGTTAAAGGTTGATGATGAGGATGATGTATTATGTGTATGTCTGAAAAATGGTGTAAATATGTTGGCTATTTAACACTTTTACTGCAGAAATCAGATATATCCACTCAAAATTTCATTATTCCTAACCTTGGAAAGCAGTGTCATATAGCAGTGTCATTGTTTGTAGAGGAATATCATGTTTGAAATTATTTTCTGTTGAGATATGTCAAATTTCTTAAGGCAATGTAACTTGCAGAAAATACTAATTCTATGTTTTGGTAGATGTTTAACATCATTACTGGAATAACAATGAAATTTGATTTCACAGTAAAAGGGTTCAAGAATGTAGTTGAAAAGTTCTAAGAAGGAATATGTTATCCTGTTCTTAGGCACAGGTGCAGGTGTGCACTAAGAAGCTTGCTTCCCAACCACATGGTTCCAAGTTCAATCTTACTGTGTGGCACCTCGGGCAAGTGTCTTCTACTATAGCCTCAGGCTGACCAAAGCCTTGTGAGTGGATTTGGTAGATGGAAACTGAAAGAAGCTCATCATATATATGTGTGTGTCTTTGCTTCTATGTTAGTACCCCACCACCACTTGACAACTGGTGTTGGTGTGTTTACATCCCTGTAACTTAACAGTTCAGCAAAAGAGTGATAAAATAAGTACCAGGCTTTTGAAAATATGTACTGGGTTTGATTCATTTTACTAAAATTTCTTCAAGGCAGTGCTCCAGCTTGACCAGTCTAGTTATTGAAACAAATGAGAGATAGAAGTTTCTCTTTGAAAGGAGTGGGGTCATAATGATGTAAGAGGTATCCATCAAGAAGCAGGAATGAAATCAACAGAAACAGCAAAATATAGGAAAATATATAAAGTCAGATAAACATTTGTGTGAAAGCTATGTTTGGAGAGACAACACCTAGAAAAGGAAATCAGAAAATATAATCGAATACATATGAGAAAAAAGGAATGGAAGCATGGAAAGATGGTGCAAAGTGGGTTCCTCCTACTGGTGTGATGTGTGACTGCCGTTGTACTGTAATTGCTATTTTATGCTAGTAGCCACAGTAGTTACTAATCATTGGATACCGTTGTATCTCTTCATACCAGAATAATAATACACTAACTTCTCTCTTACTGTTGCTGATAGCTCCACAAGATACCAACTAGAAGTGTCGACTCAGCTCTTTGACTCTCGACCCTCACTTGATGACCAGCTACTGGTCTATTTATAATGGCTGGTTCCTACTACTTTTTACCAGATGGGGTATACAGTTTCACTATACAACAAAAGAAAAAGGAGCTATGGAGAGAGTGTTTGTGAATTGAGAGAGCTTTGAGTGAATAACAGGGCATGATTTGGAGATAAGTTGTTTTTGGGGAAGAAATGATTATGTTAAGGGCATCTGAATACGGTAACAAGTATAAGACATGCTGAGGTGATGCGAGTGTAATATAAGGGGTTATGAGATTAGGATCGGGTGGGGGATAGCAGGTTTATGTGTACAGAGCGCTTCAGAGTGTTTAGGTGGAAAGTCAGCTGTGATGAAAGAGTGATTTGCAAAGAACTGAATAAGCAGAAAATGAAGGAAAAGTGAAAGAAAGATGTGAGAAAATTGAAGAAGGAATACTGACATACATGTAACATATTGTGAAATGTAATTCAATATAGAAATCAATTGCATTTCTTCAATAATCACATGCATATGTGTGTATACATTCACTCACATATACATACACACACACTCATCCAGGCACACATACAAACACATATGTGTGTGTGTGTGGCCTAGTGGTCAGGGTGTTGCATTTACAATGGCTAGATTGTGGTGTTTGATTCCCAGACTAAGTGACACATTGTGTTCTTGAGGAAAACACTTCCTTTCACATTTCTGCTCCCCACTTAGCTTTAAATGGACAACTCCTTGACAGACTAACCTTCCAATCAATTGGGGAGGGGCGGATGTCAGCCTGTTTGCCAACGATGCAGAGCACATTGTGACCAGCAATGTAACAACATCCAATAATGTTGAAAGTGTTTTTGGTCACTTGATTGCATGATATATACATATATGTAATTACATATATATATATATATATAATGTGGTCGATGCTGGGTCCATCTGACTGGCTCCTAAGCTGGTGGAAAAACACACTCTCGGAGTGGTTGGCATAAGGAAGGGCATCCAGCTGTAGAAACATTGCCATATCACATTGGAGCCTGGTGCAACCTCCTGGCTTTCCAGACCTCAGTCAAACCATCCAACCCATGCCCATATGGAAAGCGGACATTAAACAATGATGATGACGATGATATATATATATATATATATATATATATATACATACATACACACACACTATTTACATTTGACGGATACTTGTCGTCATCTTGTCTGTTGTTAACACAACGTTTTGGCTGATATACCCTCCAGCCTTCATCAGGTGTCCTGGGGAAATTTTGAACCTGGGTTCTCATTCCTAAGACATTTTTCGATATTATTATTTGACGGATGTTTGTCCTCATCTTGTTTGTTGTTAACGCGACGTTTTGGCTGATATACCCTCTAACCTTCATCAGGTGTCTTGGGGAAATCTTGAACCTGGGTTCTCATTCCTAAGACATTTTTCAATATTATTATTATTATTACTATTATTATTATTATTATTATTATTATTATTCACGTCACTGCCTGGAATTGAACTTGGAATCTTGGGGTTAGTAGCCCGTGCTCTTAACCACTATGCCATTTGCACATAATATAGAACTGTAATATATACAGAGATAGATAGGTAGATAGATAGATGATGTTAGGAAAGAAATTGAGCCATAGAATCCAGGCCAGTGCTGATACTGGAGTTCAACACAGTCCTGCATTTTGTTAGGTCCTGTCACTTCATCTGACCAGTGACATCGTGGAAAAGAGACATTAAATTATACTGAAGAAGATACCTACATGGATACACATTCCTGTATACATTCTTTTACGTGTTTCACTTATTTGACTGCGACCATGCTGGAGCACTGCTCTGAAGGGTTTTAGATCCCAGGACTTGTTTCTTTTTCAAGCTTAGTACTTATTCTATCAATCGTTTGCTGAACCACTAAGTTACGGGGATATAAACACACTAACACCAGTTGTCAAGCAGTGGTGGAGTGACAACCACAAAAACAAAGACATGCACACACACATATATATGATGAGCTTCTTTCATTTTCTGTCTGCCAAACCCACTCACAAAGATTTGGTTGACCCGAGGCTATAGTGGAAGACAGTGGGACTGAACCCAAAACCATGTTTGGGAAACAAGCTTCTTACCACACAGCCATACCTGCACCTTGCATACTACAAATCGTTGTGGTACTCCATTGGTTGCAACGATGAGGGTTCCAATTGATCCGATCAATGGAACAGCCTGCTAGTGAAATTAACGTGCAAGTGGCTGCGCACTCCACAGACACATGTACCATTAATGTAGTTCTCTGGGAGATTCAGCGTGACACAGAGTGTGACAAGGCTGACCCCTTCAACATACAGGTACAACAGAAACAGGAAGTAAGATTGAGAGAAAGTTGTGGTGAAAGAGTACAGCACAGAAGGGTTCACCACCGCTGCCAGAGCCTCGTTGAGCTTTAGGTGTTCTTGCTCAATAAACACTCACAACGCTTGGTCTGGGAATTGAAACCGCGATCCTACCATCACGAGTTTTCTGCCCTAACCACTGGGCTATTGCACCTCCACCATGCTACAAATAAAGTGATGTGCAATTATTACAATACACACAAACATACACATTGTTGAAATTTTATATGAGAGAAATTGTAGAACTTGAGTGATATGAAATATCCAGAAAAGTTCATCTATCTTTCATATATAATTAACACAGTAAAATGAACCTTACATGCACATAAATGTATATATTTACAGAAATACACACACATGCAATATTACATGAGTGGGAAAATTAATTATGCACGCATTATTTGTATTGATTTTGCTTTAGTCATTACACAATGATTTGACCTTCAAATATCAGTTACGTTATCATTATGTCCAGTATGGTCACTCTACTCTTTAATGGCTTTAAAGAAGAGTAGTACCTATCTATCATGGCACTCTGTTGGTTACGACGGCAAAGGTTCCAGTTGATTCTATAAATGGAACAGCCTGCTCATGAAAAATTCATGTGCAAGTGGTTGAGCACTCCACAGACATGTGTGCCCTTCACGTAGTTCTCCAGGAGATTCGGCATGACACAGAGTGTGACAAGGCTGGTCCTTTCAAATACAGGTAGAAACATTGAGAGAAAGTTGTGGTGAAAGAGTACAACAGGGTTCGCCACCACCCACTGCTGAAGCCTTGTGGAGCTTAATGTGTTTTCGCTCAATAAACATTCACAACACCTCGTCTGGGAATTGAAACTGCGATCCTATGACCACGAGTCCGCTGCCTTAACCACTGAGCCATTGCAACTCCACAAAGAGTAGTATTTATTATCTATTGATATGTTTTTTATGCCTGAAGGTGATTCAGGGTGTGAAATCCATCGAAAGCTTTCAGCAGTAAATGGAAACATTGTTTTGTTGCTAGGAATTGTCTACAAATAGACTGAAAGACTGAAATATTCAAAAGTGGTTGCAGAAGTGTCTCACTTCAAGAAGGAATTGGACAAGTGAGTTTGTGACATGATCCTGTTGAACAGGTGTAACTATTGATGAAGTGGCAAAGGCTATGCAAATTAGACAACACCCTGACATATGGAAAATTGTTCTGAAATATTCCAACCACTTATGGACTGCTATGGTAACAATGATGACTCCCTGGAAAAAAATTATTATTGATGACAAAGCAGTTACACTTCTACAAGCTGGATTACTGAAAAGAAATGTCCACAATCTCAATGAAAGAAGAAAAAAACATCAAAAGGCAATGAACAGAAATGAAAATTACAATGTTCCAGAATTAGCAAAAAAGGAAAGAAACATATTTGAGATAACCTTATCAGGAGATAATGAGCAACAAACACTGCTCGTTATAGTGAGGCAGTGAAGGACAAGTTAAGTTGAAACAAAAGTTTAAGACTACTTTCCAAAAGCATTCTGTTGTTACAGACAATGCCCACAAATTGTTGATGTTCAGAGTATTAGAATCTTCCAGAAACAGAAATTCCAAATTCTGGAGTGTCCTTCTTTATAGTCCAGATCATGTTTGTTCAATTTATCACCAGTTTTCACCATCGAAACATACCTCAAGAGGTTGAAGATTAATTTCAAGAAATGAGAGACGTGGTACATATATGGCTTATATCTCAACTCAAAATGTTTTTTGAGAGTG
The DNA here is from genome assembly GCF_001194135.2 of Octopus bimaculoides. Taxonomy (NCBI): domain Eukaryota; kingdom Metazoa; phylum Mollusca; class Cephalopoda; order Octopoda; family Octopodidae; genus Octopus; species Octopus bimaculoides. The sequence goes on from NC_069002.1 coordinate 23,925,345, forward strand.
TAAAAAAGCTTATGCAGACATAGGACTGTGTTAGAAAGCAAGAGGACTGTGCTGGAAATGATGCACTCTATGGTTGTGATGAACTTTTAAATATAAATGATAAAAAGTTTGGAATGTTGCTCTACTTTCAAGCAAACAAAGAAGGAAAAGATTAAGGTTCACTTAATAACAACAAAAACCCAATTCCTCTTTCAAGTTCAGACCAGCGCCACGCACACACACGCACACACACACACACACTCACACACACACACACACACACACACACACACACACACACACACACACAC
>NC_069002.1:23925672-23928206 GCF_001194135.2 Octopus bimaculoides
TGTGTGTGTGTGTGTGTGTGTGTGTGTGTGAGAGAGAGAGAGAGAGAGAGAGAGAGAGAGTGTGTCCATATATGTATATACAATTGATATTCAATAGTTTTCTTCTTCACTTGGATTTTCTTACATTTCTATGTTAAGAACTGCTTCATTATCATGAAAAAACAGAGTTTTTATATTTAACCCTTTAGTGTTCAAATTAATTTGTCAAAAGTAATCCTTATTTATTCACATTTCAAAAAATTTATCTGATATTATTTTGTAGCTTCAAGATAGGAAAGATGTAATTGCTTATTTTTAGAATGACATTGCAGGGTAGGTGTGAGAGGCTGGTTCTAGCCAGTTTGAGCATAAAATGTGTTGAATATTTGGGCCGGATACAGCCAGTTTAAACACTAAAGGGTTAAAAGTGGGAGTTACTCAATATGTAAGTGAAGTTGTCGAAGTGGCTGATGACAGTACCACCTCATTGGCACCTGTGCCGGTGGCACCTAAAAAGCACCATTCAAGCGTGGTCATTGCCAGTGCTGCCTGACTGGCTGCCATGATAGTGGCACATAAAGAGCACCATTCGAATGTGGGCGATGCCAGTGCTGGCTGACTGGTCCCATGCTGATGACACGTAAAATGCACCATTCAAGCATGGTCATTGCTAGTGCTGCCTGATTGGCTCCCATGCCGGTGGCACATAAAAAGCACTATTCAAGCGTGGTTGATGCCAGTACCACCTGACTGGCCCTCATGCCAGTGGCACGTAAAAAGTACCCACTACACTCTCAGAGCAGTTGGTGATAGGAAGGGCATCTAGCTGTAGAAACTTTGCCAGATCAGATTGGAGCCTGGTGCAGCCTTTTGGCTTGCCAGCCCTCAGTCAAACCATTGAACCCATGCTAGCATGGAAAGATGACTACAAAATATAGTTGTTTTACAAGAAAGCAAAATTTCTTGTGATTGCTTAAAAAGGGCTAGAATGACAATGCTAGAATGTATTTGAAACAATGGACAACAGTCAAAATATCAATGGATGGGTAAATAAGCATCATTAAAGTGAAACCATGCATTGGTAGGTAAACAAAGATATCAACAAATAGAAAAGAGGTAAGGGACCATCACCTTTCAAGTAACTCAGAATAGGTGAAGGTGAGCTTGCCAAAGTTTAATGCCGTTTAAATATAGAAATTAAGATAGTTTGGTATTGGATATTCATTGCTTACAGTGTTCCTAGTCAATTTAATCACCGTTGCAGGTGGACAGTTGAAATAAATAAATAGACAAAATCCTTTCACTTTTATAGTATTCTCTAACCAAAACACTCAATACACACCAATACACATAAAAAGATATATAAAGTAATAATACACAATTATAACATAGTAATCAATCAAAAAAATGTGAAAACCACTAAAAAATATGGAAGACACTACATACAAAAAACTATGTATATACAAGGAATTAGAGAAAAAACCCATATAAACCACCGTTTTTTCCCAGTTTGTCCATTTACACAGGAGCTCTGGGCAAAATGTTATAATGCATGACCATCCTTAGGACATAATGTGTGTAAAGTTTGATGAAATTCAGTTGAGAATTGTGGAAATATATGCATTAGTCAATATACACACACACATATGCATATATATATAGTAACTGAGGGTGCTATTCAGCACCAGTTGTGCTAGAAATAAGAGTCAAAACAACTCATAGCCACAATAAAATGGTGCTTATTATGGCTATGAGTTGTTTTGGCTCTTATTTCTAGCAATACCAGTACTGAATAGCACTCTCAGTAGTTTTAGTGACATTACCTTTCGGTTGAAAAGTTGCTAACAAGTCACCCTTATTATATATATATATATATATATATATATATATATATATATATATATATATATATATATATATATATATATATATATATATACCCACACACAAATAGGTGTGCATTATATATATATATAAGCACCATTCGAGCATGGTCATTGCCAGTGTCGCTTAATTGCCTCCCATGCTGGTGGCACATAAAAAGCACTATTCAAGCGTGGTTGATGCCAGTACCGCCTGACTGGCCCTTGTGCCGGTGGCCCGTAAAAGACACACACTACACTCTTGAAGTGGTTGGCGTTAGGATGGGCATCCATCTGTAGAAACTTTGTCAGATCATGTTGGAGCCTGGTGCAGCTTTTAGGCTTGCCAGCCCTCCGTCAAACCATCCAACCCATGCCAGCATGGAAAGCAGACGTCAAACGACGACGATGATGATATATATACATACATGTGTGTGTATGTGTGTTACATGCATACACAGAAACAATTTTATTTTTTTATAAGAGAGTTTTTTGTTTTTATCTTACTGTTTCTTTAAAAAAATATTTTTTTCATATGTATGGTGACTTTTGAATCACCCTGTAGAACATATGAGTGCATATATATATATATATATATCATCATCATCATCATCATCGTTTAACGTCCGCCTTCCATGCTAGCATGGGTTGGACGATTTGACTGAGGACTGGTGAAACCGGATGGCAACACCA
>NC_069002.1:23928358-23935781 GCF_001194135.2 Octopus bimaculoides
CTGAATTTACAGGGTGGCGGTTTTATATATATATATATATATATAGAGAGAGAGAGAGAGAGAGAGAGAGAGAGAGAGAGAGAGACATACACTAATCATTTCTAAGTCTTGTCAATTCAGCTGGATATGTTTTTTTGAAGAATTTCCTTCACAAGTATATGAATTTGAATGAGTGTAAGAGAGAGCAAATAACAAAATAAATGAAAAAAATTCTGAATTTACAGGGTGGCGGTTTTATATATATATATATATATAGAGAGAGAGAGAGAGAGAGATAGATAGATAGATAGATAGATAGACAGGTGTATGTAGGTACAAGTGTACATGTATTCAAAATGTAAAGGTTAAAAATATACAGATGTTCATAAATCCACAGCAAAAAACACAAAAGATACCAAAGGGAGACAATACTAGAGTAATAAGTTCCAGATTACAATATTTCAAATACAAAACGGAATCAATGAAAACCAGCATGCAAGAAGTAATATACAAATGGAAGTTCCAAAATGCTAAATAATCAAAATTTAATGATTTTAGAATAGTACAGTGTTATAATTTCATAGTCACATAATTTTATGTTACAAATTTGATAATCATATAATTTTGTTAATTTTAAAATGCTGCAAATTTGTAAAATTTTTAATTTCATAATGTTACAACTTTGTTATTGTAGTCTGTAAGTCTCAACATAATTTTCATTCAGTATTCTATACTTTTGCAATTTTCATGATGATAATGATGAACAGGAGCTAGAATGTGCAATTTAACGAAGGAAAAAAAAAAAATCAACAATGTATAATAGAAGTAGGTATATATCGCATATATGTACACTATTTCCTGTTATCTCTCATGAAAATGTAAGATTTATATTAAAATATAATTTATTATATGCCTTCATTTCTGTACCTTATGTGCATTGCATATCTTGCATTCATCCAAGTAACGTTATGGCTGTTATACATGCACACACACTCAGACAGACAGATATTGTATCTACTTAAAGGAAACACACAAATACTTATATTTATATGGATACGGTGTATATCCACACAGATATAAAATGGTAACGAGGACATCTGTACATAGAAGAGTGTTATTCTCTTTTATTGACAAAGCATAAGATTAAAATATGTACAGTATAAAAGAAACCTTAATCATCATTAGATATTCAAATAAACTAATTAATTAAAAGATCAGGATCCAAAGCAAAACAGTTGTAAATATTATGGAACAACGTCATTAGAAACTACAAGTATTAAAATACATGGACAATGCATAAACTACATAACTTGTTTCAGTTATTAGATTGCAGCCATGCTGGGGCACCACTTTGAAGAACTTTTAGTCAATTGAATCAAACCCATTCCATTTTTTGTTTTTAAGTCTGATATTTATTCTATTGATGTCTTTTGCCAAACCACCAAGTTATGGGGATGTAAACAAACCAATACCTGTTGTCAAGCAGTGGTGGTGGAACAAACAAAAACTTACACACGCACACACACACACACACACACACACACACACATATATATTGGGCTCCTTTCAGTTTCCATTTACTAAATCTATTCAAGTCTTTGGTTGTCCCAAGGCTGTAGTAGAAGGCCCTTGCCCAAGGTGCCACATAGTGGGACTGAACCTGAAACCATGTGAATGGGAAGCAAGCTTCTTACCACACAGCTATACCTTAGTTGAAGTATAATTGAAAATATAGTCATAAACCACCTCCTCATCATTCTACATCATTCTGTGTTTGTATGTATGTATGTGTGTATATGTATATATCTTTCATCATGTTGAACAATTAATTCCTTCACAATTTTTTCTCTCCCTTTTTTGTTCAGTCTCTATTCTTTTCCTCTCAGTTCTTTTTGTTGAAGAGCTTAGGCTCAAAATGTCAAAGACTTTTCCCATTCTTCCCGAACGTCAAATACATCTGCTTGTTGTTCCTTCACCTGTCTTTGTCTTCTGTAAATTTGAACTACACACACATACACACATAGAATGAGTTTCTTGTAGTTTCCATTTATCAAATCCACTCACAAGGTTTTGGTTGGCCTGGGGCTACAGCAGAAGACACTCCTGCTTCGCCTATGGTGCTGCACAATGAGAATGAACTTGCAATCAAGTGGTTAACAAGTTAACCATTTAACAACACAACCCCCAAAATATTTTTCCTGTTTTTACTGATTTGTTTTGTTTCAATCTATTTTACAGGGTTGGAACCATTGCTGTTTAAGTCGAAGCATGTATGTATGCGAATACATTACAATGGTCTTACTGAAGAAGGTTTCTTTCACACATTTCGTGTACCAAGCACTCGGCTCTTCAATAATGTTGTGGTTTCAGTGAAGAATGAAGACGACGCTAAAGGTAAAGGAACATGAAAGTGTTTGTGTGTGTGTGAATGTACACAGCTCTCTTTCTCTCTCACTCCATATCCACTTATTTTTGTTTTCACTTTCACACAAACATACACACATGCATGCAGTCATGCATACACACACACATCTCCAAAACTTTATGGAAGTTTAATATGCCAACTCTACACTGCTACTGGTTCTTTGTTTGTTAAAAACCAAATTCCTACTCATAAAAAAAAAAATCACCGAAAACTTAAAAAGAAAACAAAATGAGATGTAAATCGACCCAGAAGCACATGGGGACACACAAACTCACACCTTTATAAATACAAAAGACTTTCCAATTGATTTTGACAAATCATTGTACTTTTGCAGTTCATGTACACGCATGCATACACACACAGATTATATATAACACACAAACACTTATGTATGTATAGCAGTGTTCCAGTTGTTTGGTCAATGGAACTGGTGGTTAATTGAATTACTGTGATGGAATAGTCCACATATACTTGTGTTCTTAACATAATTCTCAAGCAGAATCAATGCAACAAGTCCTGGTCCTTGAGTCACTGTTATAGTCTATTTGACAGGCTTTCAAGTAGTTGCTGTTAATCTGATTGTACTGACGCATGTCTAACCAGTCCTAGAATTAGGGGAAAGAGGCAGCACAATGGGATCTAAGAAACGGGTGATTGCCAAGTAAAAAATCGTAACTTCAAAACCATGTCATTGTCTTAATGCACCTACACACAAACACACGGTTAATACACACAAACACATTCTTATTGATAAATATGCACATGAACAAGCTTACACACAGATACATACTCTTACTTACGGACATGTACCTGCATTCAGTTACACATCTGGTCTTAGTAACTCCCATACATACTTAAGTCCACTCAGCTGGCAAAATTAAGGGGCCAGCCTTGTCATATTCAGTATGTCACTCTGAATTTCCCTGAGAACTACATTAAGGGAACACATGTCTGTTGAGTGCTCAGCCATTTGCACGTTAATTTCATGAAGGCAACGAGCTGGCAGAATCGTTAGCACATTGGGTGAAATGCTTAGCAGTATTTCGTCTGTCTTTACATTCAACTTTGCCTTTCGAGGTTGATAAATTAAGTACCAGTTGCATACTGGAGTCTATCTAATTGACTGGACCCCTCCTCAAAAATTTCGGGCCTTGTGCCTAGAGTAGAAAAAAAAAATTTCATGAACGAGTTGTTCTGTTGATCGAATCAACTGGAACACTTATAACCAACAGAGTGCCCCAACCTCACATCGTTAAATATATAGAGAAAAAGCACATTTATGTAAACAGACACACATTCACTTAAACACAGACACTGATACATACATAGGTGCTTATATGTACATATGTACTTCTAGATACAGTTAGAGATACACAAACGCACACCTAGATACATATTTGCACAACCCTTTCTGTTGAAGAGCTTAGGCTCAAAACGTCAAAGACTTTTCCATTCTTCCTGAGTGTCAAACAAACATTGTACTCATTGTACTCTTACAAACCCCGTATGTAGAAACTTCAACCAACACATACACATAGACTTACCTTTTCTTACTCATTGACACACATACAGGTATCTAGGTCCACTGACAGACGTGCACGTCCATACCATCACATGCTCACACACCTAGGCTAATCAACAAGCAAACACCTGCACACCGACAAGCATACAGTTATCCAGACACATTGAAAGGCAAATGCCATCTTATCAATAAAGACATACACGCCAAAATTCCTCAAGAGGCCAACATCTTCACCAACACACACATACATGTATCTAGGCACATCAGTAAGCAAACACCTACACACCAACCCACAGGGAACACCCACACAACAAAAGTCAGGCTTATAACAAGACTATCAATATTTCTACCCAGTCATGCTTTAAAGTTATAATAAAACTACTCCATTGTTCATTCAATAAAACCTTTTATACTAATCTTGTCATCTAAGATCTGCAGAAATGTTGAAGCATTGCTTCAGTAATGACATCTAATGAGAGGAAACAGATCTGTAATTGGCTCTTTTAGTAAATTATTATACTGTGACTGGAAGGAAATAGAATTTACTTAGAAAACTAAAATTGATATGTATTGAGCTATAGCCTTGTCTTCATTTATGGATCTGAAATCGCCTCTTAATATGCCCCATGGGGAACAATACTTTCCATAGATGTTGCTTGCATTAACATTAACATATGTGGATATATGTGGACAGACAAAGTCTGTCCTGTAGATGGTCAGCAATTTTGAAGGGAGGGAGAGAAGTTAATTCCATCTACACCAATACTAAAAAGGTGAAAGGCAAAGTTGATCTCAGCATACTTTGAACTATACGCACAAGGCCTGAAGTTTTGTGGGAGAAGGCTAGTTGATTTCATTGGCCCCAGTGTCAAACTGGTACTTTTCTCATCAACCCCGAAAGTATGAAAGGTAAAATTGACTTCAGTGGCATTTGAACTCAGAACGTGGGTCCTCCATGATGGTGTTCCTCACACTAGGGGCCGAGTGCGGTGTCTGAAAGGGTTCTTTGTCACACAGTTCCCACAGTTCACTGCAAGAAAATGCCTGTCAATGTTGCACTGCCATTCTGACATTAGACCAAAATACTGGAAGTAAATCTGATCACCATACTTCTAAATGATTTCTACCAAAACATTCAGTAATCACTTTCCATTCGAGAGAGAGAGAGAGAGCGAGAAAGTGTGTGTGTGTGTTGCTGTAATGTGGAAAATGTTACACGTGTTAAGTGGAATCAACACTGTATGAAGTTGAACAGAGTCTCTGGACCCCAATCTTCAGAAAGTTTTGAAGTTAATGAAGCTTTCTAATAAATGTATTCATCAGATTAGATGATCCTGAAAATAATATTAGCAATAGAATAGTGAAAATGCATGAAAAAGAAAAAAAATTGTCGAGAGGTAGGGGTGGGGGTAGATTAAAAGAAGGAAACAATAGACAGAAGAAAGAGAAAAAGAACAGAAAAGAAAAGGCTAAGAAAAAGCAAGTAGTAGTAGTAGTAGTAGTAGTAAAGGTAAAAAAAAAGAGAAAGGAATGATTCTCAAAGAATTCAGCCAACTTTGATTAAGTGACATTTATGGGTAGAAAAAGAATTTTATATGGATGACTACATACAACCTACTTATCTTGTGGATTGGCACTTAATTTGGTTTACTGGAGAAATGTAGAATATGTTCTAGAAATATGGGGAGGGGATGGATTCAATGTTTTTCTTCTGCCAAATATAACATATTTCAACCTGTCTTTTGTTTTGATTAACAGACTCCTAATATAGTTTTGTGAAATGAGGGATGGTTCAGGGTTTTATCAATTTGAAGTTGATTGTTTTATTTCTTGAAGTTAATAGTGCATACATGTACATGTAGGAGGGTTCAAGATGTTTATGTTACACCCACCACATGTTATAATGTTTGCACACACACACACACAGAGGTTTCACTAATAGATTTGCACACACATATTTACATATAGCTCACATATCCACATAAACAGGGTGCATAAGATATTTGAGGACAGATTTTTGTTTATAAAAAAACAGATATATAATAAGAAAACTTTATTTATCAAAAAATGCTATGAGGATAAAAACAAACCTTTTCTATGTTATTCAATAAAGCCACCTTCAGCTTCAACAACTGCTTCTGTATGAGATCAAAATCATCTACATGCTCGAATCAAGCGGTCCTCTCAGAGCAGTTGGCGTTAGGAAGGGCATCCAGCTGTAGAAACTTTGCCAGATCAGAGTGGAGCCTGGTGCAGCCTTCAGTCAAACCGTCGAACCCATGCCAGCATGGAAAGCAGACGTTAAACGATGATGATAATGATATATATATATTTATTATATAAGCACACACACTTAGGTATCATAACTTTTCATAGAATAATTTTGTTAATATATCATTTTGTAGAATTGTTTTTTGTCAGCAATCATGTGATTAATGATTTATGTTTAATATAATTTACTGGACACTCAAACTGAAAATCAACCAGTAAGACAATACAGTACAAAATTTAGTCGGCATTCCTTTGTCTGTAGAATATTGATTATTGTTGAGTTTGTGTTGTACTAAAAAGAAAAAATTTAAAGTAATGGTGTGTTGGGTTTGCTTTTTTTTTTCTTTTTTTTTCTTCTTTTTTTTTTATATGTTTGTGATAAGAATGTCAACAATGTCAAGTATTGGAGATGTGACAAGCAGTTGAAATGTAAAAGTAGAATGTTGACTAACGGAAATGAATTACAAATTCAACCAACTGACCACAATCGTACACCAGGTCCAGCATATATTGAAGCGGGGAAAAGAAGCATCTGGAATGTGGGCAGAGAAAGAGCTGCTAACTTGAAAGAATAAACATCAACTCTCACCGAAGTTCTGATGCACCAGATATCGGTGGTTTCTATAAAAGAAAAACTGAAGCTTTGTTGGGGATTGTTTAATGAAGAAGAAATCATTTAATCCCCACTGTTCCATGCTTGTCTGAGACAGAAGGAATTTGTGGGGGGAATTTTTTGGGGGTCAGAAACCCTTATTTCCAAGCAAAGTAATTTTTCCTACAGTCAGAAATGTTCTTCATAGAAGACTGGAGATGAACCACATTGCCTGTATAATGATGATGATGATGATTGTTTATAATCATCATATGACAAGACAAGACTACACACACACACACACACACACCCACACACACACACACACACACACACACACACACACACATGCACTCATGCATGCATGCACATGTGTGTGTAGGCTTATCCTTTTGGGTGCTGGTGTCACTTAAAATGCACCTGTGCCAGTACTAGATTAACACACCTGTGCTGGTGGAACATAAAAGAAGCACCTAGCATTCTCTGTTAAGTGGTTGGCATTAGGAAGGGCATTCTGCCATAGAAACCATGCTACAACAGACAGTTGGAGTTTGGACAGCTCCATGTCAAACCGTTCAACCCATGCCTTCATGAAAAGAGGATGTTAAATGATAAGTTAGTGGTGGGGGTGGGG
>NC_069002.1:23936457-23940278 GCF_001194135.2 Octopus bimaculoides
ACCAGTGTGGCACGTAAATAACACCAGCGTGATCGTTACCAACGTCACCTTCCTAGCACTTGTGCCAGTGGCACGTGAAAAGACATTCGAGAAAGATCATTGCCAGAGCCGATGGGCTGGCCCCTATGCAGATGACACGTAAAACACCCACTACACTCTCGGAGTGGTTGGCGTTAGGAAGGGCATCCAGCTGTAGAAACTCTGCCAAATCAGATTGGAGCCTGGTGTCGCCTCCTGGTCCACCAGTCCTCAGTCAAATCGTCCGACCCATGCTAGCATGGAAAGTGGACGATGATGATGATGATGATGATGATATATATATATATATATATATACTAGCAGCTAAGCCCGGTTTCACCTGGTCAATTTGGATGATGTGGCTGTAAAACCTGCTCTGTGTAAGCATTCAAATTGTTTGGGCATGCTTATGTTAAAAAACAATTTTAGAATGACTTTTTTTCTGTCAAAATGCTAAAAATAATTGACCCCCCCCACAAAAAAAAACAATCTAGATTCAACCAAATCAAAAAATAAACCATCCCACTTCCATTGTATGTCCACACGCACACAAACACACATGCACACATTCACATAGCCTCCCTTTTACATACACACACATATTCACACAGTTGAAACACTGATTTATTTTTTCAGTATACACTACCAAGTATGATATCACCCCTTCCTTTCTCATTCATAAACACAAGAGTATTATTATAGTAGATTATCTCGGTAACCACGGAAGCTATGAATAAAAATACAAAGCCCAGCATCACCACCAGATCATTCTACACATCTGTGTAATTTTTAGTGCAATTCCACCCAGGTGTTTGACCGTGAATCTCCAAGACAAGAAAGAATCACCCTTGTCAAATTTATATGTATATATATATATATATATATATATATGAACTATGGAAGATCAAGTGGGAAAGCAATGCTTGTCATTGCCACCAATGGAAGAAGGAATGGGTATTTAAAAAAAAAAACACATTCTTCATGCGGAACTTAAGTGAGCTGCTCAGAAAAGCACTGTCAGTGTAATGAATAGGGGGGAAGCTTGGTCTCTACAATATCTGAAATTGTGTATATTCATCAAGAGCTGGGTCCATTCGTTACCAGTGAAGCCACAAGTGTAAATATGAGTGCCCAACGTCATTAATTATTGGTGATGGTCTTCGTTAGTTATTAGATTGTGGCCAAGCTGGAGCACCGCCTTGAAGAATTGCAGTTGAATGAATTGACCCCACTACTTATTAAAAAAAAAAACTTGGTATTTATTTTATTTGTCTTTTAGGTCAAACCTCTAAGTTATGGGAACATAAACACACCAACACCATTTGTCAAGTAGTGTGGGGAGAAACAAGCACAAAAACAGACATATATATATATATATATATATATATATATACTTTCTTTACTCTTTTACTTGTTTCAGTCATTTGACTGTGGCCATGCTGGAGCACCACCTTTAGTCGAGCAAATCGACCCCAGGACTTATTCTTTGTAAACTTAGTACTTATTCTATCGGTCTCTTTGGCCGAACCGCTAAGTTACGGGGACGTAAACACACCACCATCAGTTGTGAAGCGATGTTGCGGGGACAAACACAGACACACAAACATACACACACACACACACACACATATATATACATATACATATATACGACGGGCTTCTTTCAGTTTCCATCTGTCAAATCCATTCACAAGGTCATGGTTGACCCAAGGTATAGTAGATGACATTTGCCCAAAGGGACTGACCCTAGAATCAAGGGAATGGGAAGTAAACTTCTTACTGCACACCTGCACACACACACACACACACACATATATATATACATTATTTACATTTGATGGGCATATAGCATAGTGGTTAAGAATATGGGCTACTAATCCCAAGATTCCGAGTTCGATCCCAGGCAGTGACCGGAATAATAATAACATCGAAAAATATCTTAGGAATGAGAACCCAGGTTCGAAATTTCCCCAAGACACTTGATGAAGGCTGGAGGGTATATCAACCGAAATGTGTTAACAACAGACAAGATGAGGACAAATATCTGTCTAATGTAAATTATGTACGTAATTCCTCATCTCTTAAATATAGAACTGTAATATATATTTAGGAATTTAGAAATGAACTGTAGACATACAGTATATATATTTTCCTTCCCTCAGATTTGTTTTAAATCCTCTTTCACCTTTTCCTTTGGTTTTTGTTTCTTTCACTTTCTCCTTCATGAATTCTTTCCTTCACCCTGCAACCTCCCTCATCTCCCCCCACCCCCCACCCCACTAAAAGATATAACCTACCCTCTTCTTGTGTTTGTATTAATAAAACCTCAGATATAGACAAATTCCTCTAGAGAAAAGATATCCATATTGATTCATGAAATTAATTTTGGGGTTAATTAATCTCTGCTTATACTCACAAAAAAAAAAAAAAATTTTACTTGAGTATGTAAATAGAAAAGATATATATTTTTTCTACCAACTGATACACGATAGAATGTTTACTCAATATTTTCCATTACCAGTGTTGAATATCGAGTCTTATTTCAAAAGAAGTTTTGTAGATTAGAAAATTACTATTTTTAAATCTTACAACATGAGATATTCAGCCACAGTACTTTGGAGTAAAGATTGTTTGCCAACATAACATGGCAGTCCTGGATTAAGACGAATGTTGCTGTAATTTAGTCCCAGGAGGCATTATCTCCAGCTGGCTATATGACATGATCTGTGTCCTTATATTTTCAAACAAGGGAATCTAGCACCCCCACTCAGCTCAAAACAATATCCTGTGTATCGCGATTTCCGGGCTATTTCCCTTCATCAGCACAGAATAATTGTTCGAAAATATTAGGACACAGATCATGTCGTATAGCCAGCTGGAACGATGTCTCCTGGGGCTAAATTACAGCAACATTCGTCCTAAACCAGGACTACCATGTTATGTTGGCAAACAATCTTTACTCCAAGTTTTGTAGAGTCTTAATGAATAAAACTAAAGATTTCAGACAAGAGAATAAAATTAATTTTTAGAAATAAAATTACATAGGGTTTTGGTAAATTGATTATAACTTCACCTAACGCACTGTCAAAATGAATACAGACACTAAACTCAGCTTGCGAACACCTGTTGGGGCAAATGAGATCAATACTGAACAAAATTCAATGACTGGCACCTGTTCCAGTGGAGCACTAACAGCACCATCTGAGCGGGATCACTGCCAGAGCAGTGGTCTCGCTTCCGTGCCGGTGGTATGTAAAAAGCACTATTTGAGCACAATCGTTTCCAGCGTTGCCTTACTGGCACTCGTGCCGGTGGCATGTGCACAAAACATTGGACTGACTCCTGTGCAAGTGGCACGTAAAAAAAAAAACACCATTTGAGCATGGCCGTTGCCAGTACTGCTGGACTGGCCCTCATGCCAGTGGCACGTAAAAGGCGCCCACTACACTCTCGGAGTTGTTGGCATTAGGAGGGCATCCAGCTGTAGAAACTCTGCCAGATCAAATTGGAATCTGGTGTAACCATCTAGTTTGCCACTCCCCAGTCAAATTGTCAAACCCATGCTAGCATGGAAAGCGGACGTTAAATGATGATGATGATATATATATATATATATATATATATATATATTATATATCATCATCATCATCATCATCGTTTAACGTCTGCTTTCCATGCTAGCATGGGTTGGACGATTTGACTGAGGACTGGTAAAACCGGATGGCAACACCAGGCTCCAGTCTAATTTGGCAGAGTTTCTACAGCTGGTTGCCCTTCCTAACGCCAACCACTCAGAGTGTGTA
>NC_069002.1:23945368-23948911 GCF_001194135.2 Octopus bimaculoides
TATATATATATACGATGGGCTTCTTTCAGTTTCTGTTTACCAAATCCACTTACAAGGCTTTGGTCAGTCCAAGGCTATAGTAGAACACACTTGCCTAAGGTAAGGTGCCACTAGTGGGACTGAACACAGAACCATGTTGTTGGTTAGCAAACTACTTACTACACAATCACTCCTGCACTTATATGTATGTATGCAAATATATTATGCGTATGCATATATAATGTATATATGACAAATAAAATATATGTTGTATTTCTATGTATGTCTGTGTGTGCATATATGCATGCATGCTCACACACACACACTCACACACACATATATATCTAAGTTTCTGTGTGTGTATGTGTGTGTGTGTGTGTGTGTGTGTGTGTGTGTGTGTGTGTGTGTGTGTTTATCTACATCTATGAAGATAGATATGTGTATGTATGTGTGTTCTAGTGTTTGCTATGAAATATCTTTAGTTTCCAATTAAGTGTCTTTACTTTGATTGAAGTTTTCTCTTTGAAGCAGGCTGTAAATTCTAAACTATATTTAACAAATTAATTTATTAAATATAATGAAACAAATACTTGATAAAATATATATTAAAAAAAAAAGCTATTGGTTTCTTCTATTGATTTTTCATAGTCCCCAATTTTTTCCTTATTTTTCTGGTTTTATTATTGGAAATATTGTACTGATTTTAAAGACACTTATTTTATTATTTAAACTACAGTATTACAATTTTTATTTTTAATATATTACTCCCAAATTTAATAAATCCTGTTTGCAAACCCTGGAAAATTATCATTTGTGTTTTTGAAGTTGAAAGTAATTTACAAAATGGAATATCTACTTAACTTGTAAATCATTGTAAAGATTAGATTATTTTCATGTCACATTTTCTGAAGATACATAAATGGTGCCTTTGTACACTGACTTTTATTTCGCTCAGTAGGATTTTTGCAATATCAGTCAGTGTTTGTTGTCTATGTCACTGGGGATAAATTTATCTCAGCATGTTATGAATGAGTTATTGCCATTGACAAGGCACAAAGTATCAAAACTATCTGATGTTCTTGTGAATCTTTACTGAGTTTATGTTTGCATCATTCCAATATATATTGTGTTTTTAACACACCATACGAAGAAATTTTCTCGCAGATAAAAGCCACAGCAGGAGGCTTTGTAACTCTTAAGCATTCAGCTTTCTCTATCAAACGTAATGCTTATTTAGTAACCTTGTTCTGGATTAGTCATGCATTATTACTTTGTTGCTTCAAAGATTCAGATGATGTGATTGTTTATCTTTAGAAGAACATTTTTAGAATAACATTGTTGGAGGCGAAATCTGACTGATTTGAACATAAAACATTGAATATTTGAGTCAGATACGGCTCGTTTCAATGCTAAACGGTTACTGATGTACATATTTTATGTATGGTACATAGATGAATTTGTTAAAAGGTCAGTTCTTTGTCTCGTGTAATTTAGATAAATGTATTAGTCCAACCCATGCCAGCATGGCAAATGAACAGTGAATGATGATGTATGTATGTAGTGAGAGTTATGAGAATGAATTAATGTATTTGACGACCTTTTAGACCACAATCTTTAGCATTTAGACTGACCACATCTGGCCAAAATATTCTATCTGTTTTATGCTAAAACTGGCCACACCTACCTTACAATGTCATTCTAAAAACAAGCAATCACATCATTGAAATCTCAAAGCTATGACATAATGCATGATTAATACAAAACACTTAATAAATAAGAATTGCATTTCACAGAAGAATCTGAAAACTGAAGGGTTAATAGTGGCACCCTAGTCAATACTTGTAACAAAATCTTTTGAAATTACCAGAAAATAATGATGCCATAACATTTTAACATTTTCAATAATATAAATCAATGATCTGCATATGAGAGTTTATTTCAGTGTTACTCAAAATATTGTTTTCTTATTTATTATCATGTTTAAATGATTTATTTAAATTTTTCAAGCTTCTCTAGATATAAGTTTTGTCAAATTAAGGCAAGGAGTGTGGACAGTGATTCTGACATTTAAATACTTAAACGTAAAAATTTAACTTGTGAAATATTTGGAACTTGATGGCTTGCAAAATATCTAGTTATGAGAATAGATGTAAAATAAAAAGTGACAGAGCAAATTAACTGTTAGACTAAAAGTAATAGATGGAAGCAGATGTGGGGGGAGAGAGAGAGAGATAAAAGAAAGAAAATGAGAGACAAAGAAAAAGGATAATGGAAAACAGAGAAAATAATAAAGAAATATAAAAACAAGAGAATGACAAAAATAACAGATAAAGAGCAAACAGTAAAAATAAGTTGTGGAAGATGGAACAAGATGTAAGAGTTAGGTTGTACAGTAATGAGTCTTCTTGAATTAAGATGCTGTAATTTCATTACCACCTACAGATTATTCTTTGGCTGAGTTTACCAGTAACTTTGTGAACATCCCAACATTAAGTAGAACGGACATCATTGTTATTTCAGTGACATTCTAGATGTCTTATTACATCTATTACATTAAATCATCAGTGATGATGATGTTTACTAGACAGCTACAACTAACTTTTATGTTAGATTTGTTGAAACACTTGTAGTTGTCTAACTCTGGTCAAGCAAACATATAATCAACGACATTCTTCCTATGACCATCCAACACATCTTTTGTTTGTTTTTTCTCTTTTTTATAAGCATGATTCAAGGGAGATTTTGGTTGTTATTTTTAGCAGAAAATTTTGACTAGAATGTATTGAGAAAAGATTTTATTGAAACAAATGAAACAATACCATCATTGTGAAAAATGATCGTATAGTTTTTTTTTAATTTTATTTTGAATTACTTTGATGATAAACACAAGTAGAGCCAAACCTCTTTCTTATAGCCTGAAATTTATAGTAATGCGTTGCAAAATACAAATTACTGTGTGTGTATATATATCTATATATATATATATATATTTGTGTGTATGTGTATATATATATATATATATATGGTTGTGTGTGTTTATATATATATATATATATATATATATATATATATGTTTGTGTGTGTATATATATATGTTTGTGTGTGTATATATATATATGTTTGTGTGTGTATATATATGTTTGTGTATATATATATATATATGTTTGTGTGCATGTATATATATATGTTTGTGTGCGTGTGTGTATATATATGTTTGTGTGTGTGTGTATATATATGTGTGTGTGTGTGTATGTTTGTGTGTGTGTATATATATATGTGTGTGTGTGTATATATATATATATGTTTGTGTGTGTGTGTGTATATATATATGTTTGTGTGTGTATATATATGCTTGTGTGTATATATATGCTTGTGTGTGTATATATATATGTTTGTGTGTGTATATATATGTTTGTGTGTGTGTATATATGTGTGTGTGTGTATATATGTATGTTTGAGTGTGTATATATATATATGTGTGTGTGTATATATATGTTTGTGTGTGTGTGTATATATATATATGTTTGTGTGTGTGTGTGTATATATATATGTTTGTGTGTGTAT
>NC_069002.1:23949354-23954354 GCF_001194135.2 Octopus bimaculoides
ATATAAATCTCAAAAGACATGGAGTGCTTTATTTTTCTGAATCTATCAACAATACCACATACTATATATGTATTGTTCAAATTTACAGAAAACAAAAGATGAAGACAGGTGTAGGAACAACAAGCAGGTGTATTAGTTTAATTAATGGATGTTATATATATGTAACAGCCACTTTTTGATGCTTGCATATATTAGAGGGAATTTGTTGAGACAAATTTTCTACATCCAGATGCCTTCCCTGTTGCTAACTCTTACTTGTTTCCATATAAGGAAATATTTCCAGTGGTCAAATAGGTTTTTTACAGAAACAAATGACATCCCTTGTCTGATGGTACTGCACATTTACAGACATCACAAAATGTCAGGACAAGGGTACACATACCCCCAATCTATGCATATACAACAGGCTTTTTTCAGTTACCATATGCCAAATCCCACTCATATATGCCATTCCATCCTGCTTGTTTATTTGTACCATGTACAAATAAATTATATATATGTAGCAATGGCCAAATGTCTAGGGGCTGCATTTTGCAACCATGAGATCCTAGGTTCAATCCCACTGTGTGGCTCCTTAGGTAGATATCATTTTCTTTAGCCTCAGCTCAACCCATAACTTGCATGTGATATTGGATAGAAGGAAACTGTAGAGAACCCTGGCAGGTGTTAAATTTACTTGTAATTCGAAAGGTACAACCTGAGAATTATGTTAAAGATTTCATGTGTCTGTGGTATACACAGCCAGTTACATGTCATTTCAGGAGCAACACAGATGATTGCATAACTGAATCCTCTTTGTTGAATGATAGAGATCACCCACCATGACCGTCACCACTGTGATATACAGAACATAAGAAACAAAAGAAAGGAATAAATAAATAAATATGTATGGCACCCACATACTCAAATATACAGACATTGATCGAAAATGGGAAAAATATTCAAAATACTACAATGTGACGAATTATGAGAAGAAGCAAAAAATGAAATGTTTATTAAAATGGTTGAAATTGAAGAAAAATATGTAGAGTTAAAAAGTTTGAAGTTTTTAGCAAAATAAATCAATACGAATTAGGAAGGGAAAAAACTTTAGATTTTGGAAGGTTATTTTGATTGGTTCAGATTAGACATGTCTTTGAGACTTTGTCATTTTCCATGAGTTGCTGGAATTAAGTTATAGCAGCATGACTTATAACAGTGCCAGTAGAATGGCACAAAAACACCGATGATTGATACAATTATAGAAATGATATAAAAATGGGAGCCAGTGAGAATGCTTTTAGACAGTTATTTTGCTTCATAGAAATAACAGCTAAATATCCCTCCAACCATATCCTATCATCTAAAGCAGTGTTTCTCAACCATACCCAAGTTTATGCCCCCACCCCTTTGGTTCCTATTTTACTCAGGTGGACCCTCATAACCATTTGACATTTGAAATATCCTACTTTTATAATATAAAAAATTGTATTAAAAAATTGTTAAAATATTTTGTGCATTTTGCAAGTATAACTAATTCATAGCATTTAAATTATAACACCGAAATCTTATGTGGACCCTTAAGGGTCATATGCATCCTGGTTGAGAAGCACTGATCTAAAGTGAAGAGTGTGTTACCATATTCTCCAGCATAAACATCAACACAGAATATAGTATAAACATGTAACGTAAAGATTCCAACATCATTCACTATCTTTCCTTATCCAGCAGCCTTTCACATAGAATTTTTGTTCCTTTAAAGTCTGTTTGGTGTTTAAGTCAACTTACCTTTGATTTTTGCTGTAAATTTGTGTTTGGAAATTTCATCTTGTATGCGAGAAAACATGGCAATGTAATTTTATATGAATGGATTGTCATGGTTGGAATAGCACCAACTATTTTCCTGCTTCACTGGGGCTAGTTAGTTTTGAACTTAGAATGCAAAGAACTGGAGCACACACTGCAAGGTATCCAGTCTGTGATGTTCTTCCTGCTCTACCGATTTACCACATTGTGAAGGCACATGGCTTAGTGGTTAGGTGTTGGACTCATGATTGTAGGATTATGGTTTCAATTCCTGGACTGGGCGACATGTGCTCTTGCGCAAAACACTTCATTTCACATTTCTTCAGTCCACTCACCTGTCCAGGCAGGGAGTATATATGCCATGGAAAAAAAACAGGAAACTGGTCCTTATGAATCCTTACGACTCAAGAAGGAAGCTTTACCTTCACTAATTCACCTCACTGGATTAGTATTCATTTTTTGAAATTGCTGAAAGGATGGAAGGTAAAGATGACCTTAGAGCAGTGCTGGATTAACCATTAAGCAAATAAGCATGTGCTTAGGACATCAAGGGAGGTAGGGCACCACAGAAATGGTAAATGGTTTACGGCACAAAAGAAATCACTCTAAGCTTGTTGAAATAATATTCAAAGTAGTTGATATGATCAGAAATTTCAAAGTGTTCACGGTATCATAGTGAGGATCTGATTAAAGACTTTGCAATTAAAAAAAAAGTAGAAAACATTTCAAATATAAATAAAGTGAAAATATACAGAAATAAATATTATTTTCCATCTTATTGTTAGTTTTGTTCCCTTTTGAGAAATTCAAATTTATTTTCTGGTTTATTACTGTTTATATTTTGAATGATGTGTACACACACACACACACACACATATATAGGGGCACCAAAATGTTTTAAGTGCTTAGGGCCTCTATGAGTCTTAACCTCACTCTGCCTCAGAGGGATTTGAACTCAGAGCACACAGTGTTGAAACAAATATAAAACATTCTGTCTGACAGTCCAACAGCCCTACCAATTCATCACCTAAACTGAATACTCCATTGTTGATAACAATCAAGATCCATTTACAGACACTTCTGCAGACACCGTATCGACATTTACACTCAAAGATACCAGTAACATTACACTTTATGTACTCTTGTTTATTTCCTTAGTTTTGAAATTATAGACTAATTCTGCAATTTTAAGCAATGACCTGATGTCAATAATTGACTCAACAGATTCATATATGTTTCCGATTCCTGCCTTATTTTACCTGTTATTAAATCATGACTAAAATTGACACCTGTCACTGATAGTGGCCTTGAAACTTCACACCTTTGGAAATTAATCTGAAATAAACAGAAATCAATTTTGTTTTCAATTCATTTCAGAATCACTAAAAGCAGTCTGCCATTGTTTTTTGGCATCTAAGAATATTGTTCCTAATAATTTCGAGGTCGTTGAGAAGCAGAAACTTGAGCGGTAAGCCAATACTTCTCTATAAACACTTTTGTTTTGTTGCACGTGTTGTTGTTGTTTTTTCTTGTCAAGTGTGAAAATCTGATATTACTTCCTGTTCACCTTTCCACTTTTTCTTTTTCCTCCAGCTTTGTTATTTGTCATTGAGATTTTTTTCCTTCCTACATGTCATTTTTCAACTGAAAGTTTAGTATTACAGTACTGTATGCCAGTGAAACAATCAATTCTATTGTGAAACACACCTCAGTTAGCATTACCTGTCTCTGAGCAGTTTCTAACTTAACAGAAGTTTAGGTGTTGCATAAATGTTTTGCGTCCTAGTGGACGTTTTGGTCCACTTCCTAACATTTCTGATAAAACCTAATGAAACAAGACTATTTTTAAATGGTCACAGGAATGAATTGTTGTATATATTTGGGGTTAATTTGCTTTTAGAGTTGTGTTTGTCTTCTCACCACATCAACCGTGATGTGAGACATTAACGATGCTGGCAGAATGAAGTAATTAGTGGAATGGGATGATTAATTCATTACACTGCTTCAATATTGTGTTATTTTCATCTTTGTTCTCATCAGGCATGACAAGTTTGTAAGAGGTTTACTTCCCAACCACATGATCCTGGGTTCAGTCCCACTGTGTGACACCTCAGGTTGGCCAGAACCTTATTAGTGGATTTGAAAGATGGAAACTGAAAGAAGCCTGTCATGTGTGTGTATATATATATCATCATCATCACCGTTTAACGTCCACTTTCCATGCTGGCATGGGTTGAATGATTTGACTGAGGACTGGTGAGTCAGATGGCTGCACCAGGCTCCAATCTGATCTGGCAGAGTTTCTACAGCTGGATGCCCTTCCTAATGCCAACAACTCTGAGAGTGTAGTGGGTGCTTTTACATGCCACTGGCATGAGGGCCAGTCAGGTAGTACTGGCAACAGCCATGCTCAAATGGTATTCTTTATGTGCCACCTGCACCGGGATCCAGTCCAGTGGCACTGACAACAACCTCGCTCGAATATTGTTGCTCATGTGCCAGTAAGGCAATGCTGGTAACAATCACACTCGAATGGTGCTTTTCATGTGCCACTGGCACAGGAGCCAGTCACTGGCCCTGGCAATGATCATGCTTGGATGGTGCTCTTAATGTTCCACTAGCATGGATGCCAGTCAGGCGGTGCTGTCATCGATTTCGATTTCACTTGCCTCAACAGGTCTTCGCAAGCAGAGTTTAGTGTCCAATGAAGGAAAGGTATGCATAGGTAGGCTGGTTACTTCCCTGGCATAGGCCACGGGTTATGGTCTCACTTGGCTTGCTGGGTCTTCTCAAGCACAGCATATTTCCAAAGGTTTCGGTCACTAGTCATTGCCTTGGTGAGGCCTAATGTTCGAAGGTCGTGCTTCACCACCTCATCCCAGGTCTTCCTGGGTCTACCTCTTCCACAGGTTCTCCCAACCGCTCGGGTGTGGCACTTTTTCACACAGCTATCCTCATCCATTCTCGCCACATGACCATACCAGCGCAATTGTCTCTCTTGCCCACCACATCTGATGCTTCTTACGTCCAACTTTTCTCTCAAGGTACTTACACTCTGTCTAGTATGCACACTGACATTACACATCCAGCGGAGCATACTGGCTTCATTCCTTGCAAGCTTATGCATGTCCTCAGCAGTCACAGCCCATGTTTCACTGCCATATAGCATGGTTGTTTGTACACATGCGTCATACAGTCTGCCTTTTACTCTGAGT
>NC_069002.1:23954699-23967870 GCF_001194135.2 Octopus bimaculoides
ATATATATATATATATATATATATATATATATATATATATATATATACGTAGAATGTGTGTGTATGTGTTTATCTTTGTATCTGTGTTTGTTCCCCACCACCACTTGATGACTGCTGTTGGTGTGTTTACATCCTGTAACTTAGCAATTCAGCAAGAGAGAGAGAGAGAGAATAAGTACCAGGAAGGAAAAATAATTATTGCTGGGACTGATTGACTAATATTCTTCAATGTAGTGCACCAGCATGGCCACAGTCTGACTGAAACAAGTAAAAAATAAAAGATTATTATTATCATCATTATCATAAACATCATCATCACCATCTTAGTTATTGTCATCACTTGTCATCATTGCCGTCATAGTTATCAAATGTTGCTATCATAGTTATCATTGTTATACCTTGTTATAGTTACCAATTTTGTCATCAGTTGTCATTGCTACCATCACAATTGTCATCATCTTCTAAGATAAAAAATAAACACCTCACTAACTGAACCAACCTAGGTTTTGAGGTCAGTATTTCCACTAAGCTTACTAAATCTAGCCTCAGGCTGACCAAAGCCCTTTGAATGAATTTAGTAGGCAGAAGTTCTCTCATGTGCGTGCATGTGAAAGTGCTTGTACCTCCTTTAATAGATAAGGAAAAATCCATCTGTTTACACTTTAACTCTTTAGCATTTAGTCTGGGCATATCCAGCCAAAATATTCCACATGTTTTATGCTAAAATTGACCAGATCCAATCTCTCCCACTTACCCTACAATGTCATTGTAAAAGTAAACAAACGCACCATTGAAATTTTGAAGCTACAAAATAATGTGTGATTAATTCAAAACAATGTGAGGAAATAAGCAATACATTTGACAGAGGAATCGGAATGCTAAAGGATTAATCTGTAGGCCAGAGTTTTGCACCTAAGTAGGTTGAATTTTGCATAGAAGCACATCTTTCTGAACAGAGGGTAACTAACATGCATGTGTATTGTGATGGTACTTGTACGTTTCTTTCACTGAAGGGGTGTTTGCCATGCTAATTCAATAATCCTGACATGCATTGCAGAATGAGCCATTCTAAGCATCATTATCATCATAGGTCTACGATGATGATGATGATAATGACTAAATCCAAGCAGCCCAAAGTTGTCTGAGGCAATATTAAGAAATCTCAATTGTAGAACGCAATGCTACGTAGTCTCTAAGTAGCAGAATGTCCATAAATAATATGAAGTGTATGATGTAACCAACATTTGACAACAACATTAAGGATTGTTTGTACGTAAGGTTTCTCGATAGATATTAAGAAGTGTGAAGTATCGTCCAATGAGAGAAAGTGCAATGTTTGGTTAAGTCCAGTAAATTAGATAGCGAAGACAAGATTCTGGGGTGAGAATGTCATTCAATGGAGTGGCCACTTGTTATCTAATGTAAGTAGTTTGAAGAAGAACAAAGTGGAAACATTTGAAAAGACATTCAAATGTCCAAGAATGTGAAATCTTTGTTTGATATGTGTTGCAAGTGAAATATTGAAGTAAACATGGCTCCCACAAGTGGGGAAACAAATGCAGAATGGCAGAAAAAAAAGTCAGATAATTATTGCAGTGTGTGTGTGTGGCAAGACATTTGCTTCTCAAACACATGGTTTTGGGTTCAATTTCTTTACATGACAACTTTAGGAAATGTTGCCGACTATAACCCCAGGCTAACCAAAACCTTGGGAAACTAAAAGAAGCCAGCTGTGTCCGTGTCCGTGTGTGTTACTGTTTTTGCCTTGACATTGGATGATAAAAGTAAGAGAGTCATAAGTGTCACGCATGCTGTTTCCAGTTTTCCAAAACTTGTCTGGTTATAGGGAAATGTTCCCTTGCTTGGAAACATGTGAGGGTTGGTGACAGGAAGGGCATCCAGTTGTAGAAAATCCACTTCAACAAATTCCATCAAACCCATGTGAGCATGGAACAGAGGACATTAGACAGATACTCTCTCTCTCTCTCTCTCACACACACATGTGTGTGTGTGCGTGTGTAGTAACAGCACTAAGAATCACAAGTTCAAATACAGTCACCAGTTTAAATATGTCTGAGGCATATTTGAGCCTGTAAGAAAATCATTTTGTGATGGACAAAACTTTTTGCCACAGACAGATAGGTGTAAATACACTGAATCAGCCTACAGCGCCCCCTGATCAGACTGGGATGCATCCATTCGGTCATGATTTTGTTCTGTACAGCTACAAACATTCAAATGCGAGTTCAGTGATATTTTTCATACACATATACTGCCACCTGACTGGCTCCTGTGCCGGTGGCACGTAAAAAGCGCCATTCAAGCATGGTCAATGCCAGTACTGCCTGACTGGCTCCCATGTCGGTGGCACATAAAAAGCACCCACTACACTCTCAAAGTGGTTGGTGTTAGGAAGGGCATCCAGCTGTAGAAATTTTATCAGATCGGATTGGAGCCTGGTGCAGCCTTCTGGCTAACCAGCCCTCAGTCAAACCATCCAACACATACCAGCATGGAAAGCAGACATTAAACGATGACAATGATGATGATACATGCGCCCACCCACACACACACACACACACACACAACTTGTGAAATAAATACAGTGATGTCATTTGGCACACTGCCTCATGAAGGTTATTGCTAGCTTTCACTGTGCACACAACCAAGTGCTGCCATCTGTCGGCATGCTACAGAACTAATCCAGAAACTTGTATATATATATATATATATATATATATATATGTATATAAATTTAATAAATGGAGTAATACACATACGTTAAATGAATTCTTTTATTTCCGACATATGTTTTGAAGATTACAAATGGTTCCTTCCAAAGGGATAAGTGACGTTGATAGGGATGTAATCTTCTCTTCAGGGAAATACATAGGATCCAACTTAACCGTAAGACATTTTAACCGAATGTGATAACTGTGGGTAGAGAAGTTTGCTACGTATCTTATTTGAAAACACCGTTGGAGGTTGCAGTGCTACGAGACAGCACATTGGACAAGGAGGAAGGAAAAGAAGAAATTTAGAATTTAGAATGGGAAGTCAATAAAATGATTATAAAACCCGATAGAAATGGAAGAAGAGTGTGTTATGTATAATGGGACCGTAAAGGGGAATTAATCTTGTATTTATACATGCAGTGTTGACATAGCTTTATACATATAAAGGTATAATTAACTTGTATCGCTTGAATTATGTGAAAAACTAATAGATAAATAGGTAAGTCGTCTACGTTATATAAATTAGTATGGGTTAATTGTATGAAAAAAATGCGTGGGGTTGCCAATGTTTACATCTGTATGCATTTTCGATGAACGTGTTCACCAGTTTATTCTTCGAGAATAAAATGAAGAACAGTTCCGTATTGCACAATGGGCAAAATTTCCTATCTTTATCGTATGGTATAGGTGTGGAGAGAATTAGCCAGTCGAAGTTAAATTTTATGTTGTTGTCTTTAAGTCCCCAAATTAGATTGGATAATGAGTAGCCTCACACTAGTTTGAAGAATCTTGTCTTTGCTATGTAATACCCTAGCCACTAAGCTATGCTTTCTATGTGTGTGTGTGTGTGTGTGTTAATATATGTGTATCTCAGTGAGTGAGCTGGCAGAAACATTAGCACCCTGGGTGAAAGTGCTTAGCGGTATTTTGTCTGTCTTTATATTCTGAGTTCAAATTCCACTGAGGTCGACTTTGCCCTTCATCCTTTCAGGGACGATAAATTAGGTGTACCAGTTGCATACTAGGGTAAATCTAAAGGACTGGCCTCCTCCCCCAAAATTCAGGCCTTGTGCCTAGAGTAGAAACTATATTTGTAGCTCTTGACATTGTGTAATTGTTTTAAATAAATGTGATTTCCATTATTTTCCAAAAGCATCTCCAACTTTGCTTAGAAAGAGATGAGAGTTGGCAAAGGGTGGGCACTCACCCTTGCAAAAAATAAAAACCTGCTTCCATAAACACCATGCAAGCATAGAAAAATGAACATTAAAGCAACGATTACGATGACCATTTTTTTAATTTTTGAGTGTTTTGTCCTCAGTCTGCTGACGATTTCATGCTTTCTTAAAATATTGATTATCTACAGAAAATTAGTGATACATTTCCTACGTAAGAAGACACCGGCTGTCTCCAGTAAAAAGGTGTTGATTTATATCTATTGCACCATTTCACTATCTACTTTTCACTTGAGAGACACCTTTTAAAGAATTGGTTCCATTGAAAACACACACACAGTTGTGAAGACAACACAAACACACATACGTCTGGTGGTAGATGTACGCTTGTGTGTGATGCAGAATGGCAGAATTTGCATGGATTTCTTATCATCGGAAGATTTATGTGAAATATTTGATAAATTAAAATTGCTAAATGAATTGTCATGATTGAAATTCACAAAGTATTGATTTGTTTGGTTTTATTACTGTTCTCAGTTTAGTACAGCATACGCGCATTATACATACATACATATATATACATACACACACGCACAGGTGCATTCATCTTTATATATCTATATATATATATATATATATATATAAATATATATATATATATACTCATACACATACTTTTATATGTATATACATACACACATCTATATATATATGTATATATATACACAAACACACATATATACACACACACACATATACACACACACACGCATATATATATATATATATGTATATATATATATATATATGCATACATCTATATCTATATACATCTATCCATACATATATATCTATATACATATATATTCACAATCATTTATTTACTTTATGTATCTACATATATACGTATACACGCACACACACACATATATATGATGCACGTATATATATGTTTATAACTTCATACACACATCACAGGAATTGTAACCAAACACTGAATAATTTTCAATTCACATTATGTATACACAGTATGTGTGTGTGTATGTGTATGTAAATATATATATATGTAAAATGTGTGCATGTATATATATGTGTGTGTGTATGTACACGTGAATATATATATATATATATGTAAAATGTGTGCATGTATATGTGTGTGCATGTATATAAATATACATATATAAATATATACATATAAATGTATGTGGGTATATGTGTGTGTATCTATATACATACGCTCACAGATACATATATACATTGTTTATATCTATGCATATATAGACACGCTGTGTTTTGATGTTGTTCATTATTACTTTGTTAAATGTCGTTATATTGTGAATTATAATCACCTCTCCTCAGGTTGGTGGTTGCTGGTAGGTTTTCAACCATGAAAAATTTAGATGTTTAGGCAAAATACTCTTAGGAATATATGCATCTATTAATTAAAAATATAAAATAAAATAAAACGAAGAAGAACCTGACGCAAAGGATATAAATATTTAAAACTTTTTAGAGAAGTTGTTATGGTATCAACACAAGGTGTAATTAATACCAAAACTTGAGGACTCCACGGAAAAAAAAATACATTGTAATTAGATATCATCATCATCATCATCATCACTACCATCATCATCATCACCATCACTATCATCATCATCATCACTATCATCACCAGTGCTTTCCTTACCATCACCACTGTCACTAATAACTCTTCTGCATCCTAGTCTTCTTTCTCCTCCTCTACATCTTTGGCAGAATCATTTGAGCATCAAACAAACTGCCTTGTGATGTTTTTTTTCTTTCTAGTTCTTTACATTCTAGGTTCAAATCCTGCTGAAGTCATCTTTGCTTTATTTCACTCTCAAGTTGATAAAATTTAATTAAATCTTAATCATGTACTGTCAGCATGACTTACCATTCTTCTGTCATCATCATCATTTAATGTCTGTCTTACATGCTGGGTTGGATGGTTTGGTAGGAGCTGGCAAGGCCAGGAGCTGCACCAGGTCCCATTGTCTGTTTTGGCATGGTATCTACAGCTGGGTGCCCTTTCTAATGTCGACCACTTCATAGAACATACTAAGTGCTTTTTTATGTAGAACCAGCACCAGTACTATTTATTGGCTCCAGCAATTAATAAAATTTAAAGTTAAGTATCAATCATGAACTAGTGTGGCCGTAATCAATCAACTCTCTCCTAAAATTTCAAATCTTGGACTTACATTGGGAAATTATTTTGTCCTCATTGTTATTTCACATTTTTATCTTTGCACACAGATTGGTAACATTCTGTATTTTGTTTTGGCAGTAGCTTTTCTTTTGTATTAAATCTATTCAACACAATATGTGCATGTGCAGAGCTTAGCAGGACTATTTTATATACAACAATACTTTGATTAATCACCTGTTTAATTATACATCAGTTTTATGTGTTAGAAATTTACAAAAATAAAAACTTAATTGCACAAAAATAATTGCTTTAAAAGTTTAACTACCCACAATGCACCTCAATAATATGCACGTGAGTGTCTGTTCATTCATTTCAGGTAGTTTGCATGTTGACATTTTGTGCATTTACCAATTTTCCCATTCTCTCCCCCACTCTTTCATCTTAAAACTTTTGAATTTATTCATCATGAATTTATTCAAACTCTATAAAAAAAAGCTGAAGAAGAATCTGACAATGGAAACTGCTGCTGATTCCTTTCCTCTGTAAGGAATCGAAGACTTTCTCCGTATTCAAAGAGCAATTGAAATTTTCTCGTTTCAAGAATCAAACTTCTAACAAAGAAGGAAAGTTGCTGCCAATCTAAATATATCTCCCATCTGTTGTCAAGAAATCTGCAAACAAGAGACTTTCATAGAAACAGTGGCCTCCTTCACAACCTGGGAGGATGTCTGGTTGAGCATTAGATTCTTTGACTCAGTGAATTTGGTTCAAGCCTGCATCACTTGTTTTGCTTTTATGCCAAAAGGTTAAGGAATAAATAAATATAATTATTATTATTATTATTATTATTATTATTATTATTATTATTATTATTATTATTATTATTATTAGAGCATTGGCTTGGCAGAAGTGTTAGAACACAAGATAGAAAACTACCTTGCAGTACTTGGTTTGACCTATTATGTTCCAAGTTCAAATCCTGCTGATGTCAAATATGCATTTTGTTCCCCCTGCCACCCCAGATTAATAAAATGAAGTATTGACTGACCCCACACACTTCAATATTCCTGACCCTGTGCCTAAATCAGTAACAGTTGTTATCATCATCATCATCATTATTACTTAAGGCTGCAAGTTGGTGGAGTCATTAGCATGCCAAGCAAAATGTTTGGCAGTTTTCCATCCGTCTTTACTTTCTGAGCTCAATTTCCACTGAGACTAACTTTTCCCCCCTCCAAATTTCAGGCCTTGTGCCTATTGTAGAAAGTATTATTATTATTATTATCATATAAGCTGGCAAGCTATCAGAATCATTAGTGTGCTTTTGATGAAATACTTAGCGGTATTTCACTCATGTTCTGTGTTCAAATTCCACCGAGGTTGACGTTGCATTTCAGGGTCAATAAATTAAGTACCAGTTGAACACTGGGGGTTGATGTAATCAACTCGCCCCCTCCCCCAAATTTCAGGCCTTGTGCCTAAAGTAGAAAGGATTATTATCTTTATTATTATTATTGGGTTTCCAATCTTTTGTTTCAAGTTTCCAATCTTTCGTTTCAAGTTTCCATCTGTCAATCAGACCCAG
This sequence comes from Octopus bimaculoides, assembly GCF_001194135.2. NCBI lineage: Eukaryota > Metazoa > Mollusca > Cephalopoda > Octopoda > Octopodidae > Octopus > Octopus bimaculoides. The sequence goes on from NC_069002.1 coordinate 23,962,365, forward strand.
TATTCTTTACTTCCAACATTGCCAATTTGTTGAATGAATTTGCTATGTAATTCCATTTCTTTCCATTTCCTTGTTCCATTGTTCTTCCTTTTCTCTCCAAATCCTCCTTCTCTTTCAGTCACTTTCTTGTTATCTCTGGCTGCTGAATGTATTCTGTCTTTACTCTATACAACATAATTCTTCAGACCCAGTTTATCGCAGTATTGACAATATCTTCTGTGTTTGGTAATCCTCTGCCTTCTTCCTTTCTTGGTAGGCAGGGGTCAGTCAGTATTGCTTTTAGGGTAGAATGTGTTGTGCATTGTTCTTCTGTCCAAGTTCTGTAGCTCTCCATTATAGAAAGGGAGCAGAGTGTTGTGGTTTGAATATTTGGCTCATGATTGTAAGGTCATAAGTTAAAATCTTGGCAGTGTGTTGTGACCTTGAGCAAGACACTTTATTTCACATTGCTCCAGTCCACTCATATGGCAAAAATGAGTTCTGCCTGAGAGTGTGTTTTAAGTGCTTTTTCTGCCCATCTTGTGTGCACTTGCCTTCCGACAGTTCACTGTAAAACAATCTCTTGGAGAGTTGGGGGTCAGGCATTCAAATAAAGTGGCCTGCCTACCTGACTTGCGATCTCCTCAGCAGTTTGTAAAACACTTGGCAGATCAGCTCAAGAGAGAACCTCCATGTCTGGGACCTTGTCTTTCCAGGTGACTTTCCATAGCTTTTTCAGGTTAGAATTAGGATTATTATTATTATTATTATTATTATTATTATTATTATTATTTTTATTATTATTATTATTATTATTATTATTATTATTATCATTATTATTATTATATGATGATGAAGAAGAATCATTATTTAAATGTCTAAGTTAATATGCTTCACTAATATTTCTATTTTTTGTTATTGTTTTTGCAGCATGAAGTTGAAACCACACCCTGAAGTGATTGACATTGGGAAACAGTTGCAAGAAACATCGTTGGCTGCCATTAATCTTCCTAGAAATGTATCAGAATCGAGTCTCAATGAAACAGAAGAAGAAACTGAAAAACAACTTCCTAACCAACAGCAGAATCATGGTTTCTTCCTATCTCCCAAGCTTTCCTTTAACACTGAAAGCAACATTCACAAGGGAGATTTCTCCAACAAGCTTGGCCTCCCACTCAGAGGAACATCCCTTCAACTACCAAAGCTGAACTTACATAACCTAAATCCCATTAAAAATGTCAACCTTAAAGCTTTGCGACTTCCAACTGTATTCTACAGTAATAAAGAAACTAAATCGAGTATGGAACGCCTGACCATTAGTACAAAACATTCTGGTGATGAGGTTTCTGATTCAGGTAATTCATTGAAACATCTGCCTCCTGAAGGAGCTGGGAATCTGCCTCAGTCATCAGACACGGATGTTGTGAGCAACAAGAACCTTCTGGATATGACACAAGATGAAAATACGGACGTAATGTTTCGAAGTTGTGGCATTTTAGCTACTAACCCTAAACAGCTCTTTGTGACATCTTTGAGTCTTTCTTCTGATGTTGATCCTGAAGAATTACCTCAAGAGATTTCAACTGCCATCGATGAAACAAGAAAATCTGAGGCAGCAGATCAACTCAATAATTTGCTCAGCTTAGATTTAGTTTCCTCTGAGTCTGAAATAGAAAACTCCAGAATGGCCCTTAATAATAAAACAGAACAGGAGAACTTTATGAGCAACATTCCTGACACTTATGCCAGTTCTTATCCAGCTTCCATCCATGATGATTATGATGACAGTAGCAATAATTACGATCACTTTAATTATGGTGACGCCTCAACTGAACTTGCAGAACATTCTAGAGACATGTCAAACCAACGAAGGAGACCCTTACCTTTGAAACCTTCCTTCAGTGATGGTGCAATTAGTTCTCATCCTGATATAAATACCTATCCTGATCTGCAAAAACCGCTGCTGTTATTGGAAAACAATCCTTTCACAAAAATTGGCCAGAAAATCCAATCAAGTATGTCCCGAAGTTCTTCGAAAGCAACTGTTGATCTATTGAAAGAACAGGTTTTAGAGAAATTGAAGGATAGAGAATGTGAAACTCAAATTATATTTATATAATTACCCACCCCCACCACCTCCCCCACAACCATTTCTAAACTTCCTTTCGTTTTTTTTTTTTTTCATTTTAATGAATATTTTCTCCCTTCCATGATTTACATAACTTTACAATTTATTTTTAATAGAATTTATGAACATTAGCATTTAACAATGACTTTGGTTGTTTCAAAACATGACTAATGTGAAGAAACTGCAGAGTTCTTTACCAAAACTTTAACAAATATTAATAACCAAAAAAAAAAAAAAAAAAAAGGTAATTTTCTTCAAATCTTAATATTTCCATTATTTGTTCTCAGAGTGTCTTATGAGTTATATTTTCATTACTTTTCAACTCGCATCTATTTTTGCTCACACACACACACAAAAAGGAGAAAATGGACAAAAAAATATTTTTTTTAATGCAACTGGCCTTCTACTCTAATTAACCTAAAGCTAATTAACAAATAATTATGAACATTAATATTTAAAATAGAAAATTCATGTTAAGTTTTGTAACATATATATGTATGTATATAATATGTTGTACACAGAAGCATAAAAGGAGGGAGGACTACAGGGCTGTCATCCCTGAGTGTATGTATGAAGGGGTAAGCAATTGGGAGCACCAAAATTGTCTTTGTTGTTAGGCACTGAGAATCATTGCTCTGCTATTGATTCAATGTCTAACCCATGCTAGCATGGAAAAAAAATGGATGTAAAACAAATGAAGATATTTGACTTGTTTTGGCTTAATTTTCACTTCATTAAATTATTGTTTAAAATATCTGGAAACATGAGATTTTGGAAAGTAGTTTTTAAAATCTTTTAAGCCCTCAACGTGACTACCACCACCAACAACAACAACAACACAAACCACCAAGGAACACTAGCCCAAACACCACCACCACCCTAAAGTCACTCCACTACCAAAAAAGAAAAAAAAAAAAGCCTCCAGCAAATTTTCTTTTAGTTTCAAACTCATTTGCAATCATTCACACATATTATGGAACTAAATTGGAAACTTGTGATGTTTATGATTTCACTCAACATGTTTAGTTTAATGTTGCAGGACTTTATTGTCACAGTTTACTCTTTTAAAAGACAAGACTTTTATAAGACTAATCTCTACTTTCTTCCTGTCTACAGTTTGTATATTAATAACCAAACACATGACAAGCCCTCCGATAAGAAGTGGCTCTAATGCAAATGATTTGTTCATAATATATGCTTCCAGGTCCTTTCTAACACAGCCAGATTAAGGGATAAAGAGAGCTGGATTATTTGCCTGCAGTGATAGCACTGTCCCGTTCTGGTATATGAGTCACTTTAACTCTGTAGCTCTTTGGTCGTCTTGTTTCTTTGACAACACTCTCATTTCTGCATATTTCATGAGATGAAGAACTATTGCAATACAAAATGTTACTAATTGTGTTAATTAACTCTTCTTCTGTTAATTGTTATCTCTCAATAGATATTTCCTGGAAGCCCTCCAGCTCAGTCTATATATAATGAGGAAAAAAAAAGATAATTTTGCTTTTATTATGGCTTTATTGGGAAAGGGTATGGCCTAGTGGTTAGTGTTGCACCCATGATCATAAGACCATTGTTTCAATCCCTAAGTTGGACGGTACATTGTGTTTTTGAACAAAATACTTTATTTCATATTGCTCCAGTCCATTCAGCTGTAAATGAGTTCCAGCAATAGTTGGGAAGTTAACTCTGCAATGGACTGGTGTCCCATCCAGGGAGAAGTGTCCTCATTTCAGTTACTCGTATTCCATAGAAACTGGGCTCAGCCCTGTTCTTATGAATCCTTGGGCTCATGACAGACATAAGTCTGTTTGTGGCTTCATTTGCAAAGAAACAGCAACCCCCAACAACCCACCCACTTCCGCTAACCAAAGTCTTTAAGAGATTGATGAGAGGAGGAAGAAACCAGGACTCATAGGTAATTCTCAAACCAGAGACCTTATCTCAATGCTTGTGGTCTCTATGGAAGATACCAAAGGGCCTACAGTAGTATCCCCTCTTCATCCAGGTGGTGGTGTTACCAGGTGACATACACCTATCACCAATTGTGACTAATTCAAAATGTTATTGCAATTCAAGGGATAGTGATAACTTGGTGGTTGTTGTTATGTAATATTATTATTATTGTAAGGCAGCAAAATGGCAGAATCATGAGCACATTAGGCAAAATGTTGAATGGCATTTCATCTGTAGTAAAGATTGTTTGCCAATATAACATGGCAGTCCTGGTTTAGGACGAATGTTGCTGTAATTTATCCCCAGGAGGCCTCATCTGCTACTGGCTATATGACACGATCTGTGTCCTTATATATGTTGGCAAATAATCTTTACTACAAAGTACTGTTGCTGAATATCTCTCGTTGTGAGATTTACAAATAGTAATTTTCTAAGGCATTTTGTCTGTCTCTATGTTCTGAGTTCAAATTCCACCAAAGCTACCTCTACCTTTCATTCTTTCAGGGTTGATAAAATATGTACCAGTTAAACACTGGGAGTCAATGTAATCAACTTATCCTCTCCCCCAAACTTGCTGGCCCTATGTCAAAACTTGAAATCAATATTTGTATTAGATCTATGGCACAGAAGTGATCTATCAAGTTAAATATGATTTATTTCTTTTGAATGTGACAAAAACATTTTTATTAAATTTTCATGATAGCATGGGAACGAGTTGAGGCTCTTCGGTTGCTATATTCAACTGGTCAAGAAACTATGATGAAGCTCCCTTGTTAAATTGTGTGGCCTTGTTAATTACTGGTATATTGCAGGTATGAAAGCTGAGTGTACAAAACATGATTATAAAGTAAATGCAAAAATTGTTGTTTTTTTCTAAAATAATTGTAAATATGTTTCAATTGATATTAATACTAAGTTCAGTTCATAGAGCAGAAAATGTGAAATATGTTATAAATAGTATAGAAATATATTACTAAAGCTTCCCTAATATGACCTCTATATCAACATACATATACATGTATTTGCATATCTATGCAACCATATATTCATCCACACTCCCAAATATATATATATATATATATATACTTTATTTAAAAGCAGCAGAAACATAACAAAAACTGTTAGAGTTTCATGTTCCCGTTCATTTAAGGTTTTCTTCAATTTTGCAATAGGATGAATTTATATTGAATTCATTTATTTTGTTCATCGCATGCTTAAGACCGTTAATTGAAAGGACCAATGAAACAAATCCATTTTTAAAGGTGTATTCTTTAACTAGTTTTGATTATGTTGTTATTTCTGTTCCATTTTAACAAAACTGTCCGATGAATGGGAACGTGAAACTCTGAGTAACAGCTTTTGTTATATTTCTGCTGCTTTTAAATAAAGCATATTACTTTACCTTTGGTATTTGAGTACTCTTTTTTCCACCTTGTTTCACAT
>NC_069002.1:23968123-23971262 GCF_001194135.2 Octopus bimaculoides
TATATGGTGAAGCAAATATTTGCTGATCCCTTAATTATGTTTATATATATATATATATATATATATATATATATATTTAACACACACTCACATGCACACACAGAAACACAAGCCAATGCTGTCTAATAGAATACTATGCTTATGGAAACTAAAGACATTCTTTTCTAAAATAAATATCCTGGCTTTAAAAAGCAGAAGTTATAATGAAATGAAATATTTGTTTATTCAGTTCACTGGAATGTTGAATGGTGATGGCGAGCTGTGCTTTCCTGATCACAAGCTTGTATTGATAAAGGATCAGTCCTGTTGGCTTTACCCCAGAAAAACTTCAGCCTGTTCCCAGCTGCTAAGTAGAGCCAGGCAATAAAGAATAAGCAGAGGCCAAGGAACTCCACAAGCCCTAAGTTGTGGCTTTGAGACATTTTGGCACAACTGTTTTGGCACCACTTATTTGGCATCATTGCATCGATGCTGACTTACTTGATATCAGACGTTTTAATGTTTCTTTCATTCTCTTTGTTTATGTGTATCAGCATATTTCTCTTTGTGTTTGAGGAGAGGAAAACTGTTTATGCCAATCATGTTCAATTTATAAATTATTATGCAATTCTCTCTCTCTCTCTGTATATTCCTACACATGCATGTATTTGTGTGTGTTTGCTTCCAGTGCCAAAAAGTACTATTGCCAAAACAGGCTGATTATCCAGTAATCCATGCCAAATTGACAGCAGCCAAACAGCTGTGCCCACTTGTCTCATTCCATTAATTACTAACCACTCAAGTGATTCCCCATCATAATAGAACATTATTCCAGGTTTATGAAAATGTATTACAAATGTAGATATAGTAAAAGTCTTTGGAATACATATTCAATATGATACGTTTTAGATGTTACAATAAAATAAAAAATGTTTTTTTTATTTTTGTCAGCCCCAGATATTTTAGCATTCTGAGGAATTCTTTGATATCAACAATGCTATTACCAGTTTTACCTATGCTTTCTTTCGGTATCTCATGCTAGGACCTGAACTGAGTACCAAACTGTTTGATCTAATATAATGTGTTAAAAGAAGAGTCAACAATGCCAACCTTTCACCCCTACATTGTACATGTCCTTCGTGGACAGGGTGTGATTCTCCAAAATATTATTGCTTCTGTTACTGTATTACTTTATCCAGGACTGAATCAGCTTTTAACTCTCTTTCTACCGGCACTCAATTCCTATAAATATTGCCCATGTAAGGCCATACTCATATGGTTGATTATCAAATATGATAATATTTATGAAATATATTCTTTTATTTGTTTCAGTCATTTGACTCTGGCCATGCTGGAGCGCCACCTTTAGTCCAACTTATTCTATAGGTCTCTTTTGCCGAACCACTAAGTTACGGGAATGTAAACACACCAGCATTGGTTGTCAAGCGATGTTGTGGGGACAAACACACACACACACACATATATATATGACGGGCTTCTTTCAGTTTCTGTCTACCAAATCCACTCACAAGGCTTTAGTCGGCCCCAGGCTATAGTAGAAGACACTTGCCCAAGGTGCCATGCAGTGGAACTGAACCCAGAATCATGTGGTTGGTAAGCAAGCTACTTACCACACAGTCACTCCTGCACCTATATGATAATATTTATGGAATATACTATGAAAATGGTTCTATTCTCTCTTGGTGATTTTGTTTCAGAATTTAGCATTTAACTTTCTTAAGTTTAAACAGTGCCAACATTGTTCCTCATTGTCATTTGTATAGTAATAACTAATAATTCATGATTAAGTAATTAAAACAGCTAACAAAATGTCTTTTTCTATGTTCCTTAAATATTTCAAATTCAAATTTTGAGCTTGATGTTCATTCCTCTGTTGTAAAAAAGGGAGGAAAAAAAAAATTCCATTCAAGTTCTGAAACTTTCCTCCAGAATATGTTGATTCAAGAAAATAGAGAACCAGTTAATTCTAGGTGATTGACCCTACCTTCCCAAAGGTCTGGTCTTGTATTTAAATAAAAAATATTATTATTATTATTATCATTTAAAGCAGTAAGTTGGTAGAATTGTTTGCACATCAGGCAAAATACTTAGTGGTATTTCGTCCATCTTTACTTTGTAAGTTCAAATTCTACCGAGGTCACCTTTGTCTTTCATCCTTTCAGGGTTGATAAAACAAGTACCAGTTGAGCACTGTGGTCAATGTAACTGACTTGACCATCCCTTGAAATTGCTGGCCTTGAGCCAAAATTTGAAATTATCATTATTATTATTATTATTAACGAGAGCAGTAGGTTGGCAGAATCGTTAGTGTTGGAATAAATGTTTTGTTTGGGTTCTTTTTATTCTGAGTTCGAATCCTGCTGAGGTCAGCTTTGCCTTTCATCCTACCAATGTTGGTAAAGTACCAGTTATCTGTTGGGGGATCGATGATATTGATTAATCATCTCGCCTAGAAATTACTAGCCTACTGTTTAAATCAGAAATTATTCAGAACCACATTTTATACTAAAAAGATGTGATTCATTATGTTTCTACCATTATAGAATTAAAGATGGGGATTTAAGAAAAAAACAGAAGTCAATTGATCTTATTAATTGGTTGAGCAAACAAGGGAGACAATTCTAAATGTTTCTACTTTAACCAGCAGATGCGTTAACCATTACTTGTTGGGATTCTGGTAACTAACTTGCTACATATGCACATATGCACATATCTGTTGTGTGTGTATGTGTATTATAGGTGTAGGCATGGTTGTGTGGTAAGAAGCCTGCTTCCCAACCACATGATTCCGGGTTCAGTCCCATTGCATTTCACCTTGAGCAAGTGTCTTTTACTATAGCCCTAGGCCAACAGAAGCCTTGTGAGTGGGTTTAGTAGATGGAAACTGAATGAAGCCCAACATATACATATATGTGTGTCTGTGTTTGTCTCCCACCACTGCTAAACAACCAGTATTGGTGTGTTTAAATCCCCATAACTTAGCAGTTTGGCAAAAGAGATTCATGGAATAAGTAACTGGGTTAAAAAAAAACAAAAAAACTACGGCTTTTGATTCATTCAACTAAAAGTTCTTCGAGGCATGGCACCCTAGCATGGCCACAGTCTAATGAATATTATATATATATATATATATATATAT
>NC_069002.1:23971386-23974712 GCF_001194135.2 Octopus bimaculoides
CTACCCAGAGAAGTGATTAAGGATTCAATTATTAAGAGGCATTGACCATATATTGCCAGTGCTTTCAGTATAATAAATGTTAACAGCAGGGTTAAATGGAGTTATTCAAACAATATTAAGGTTTATCAATTGATATCAAGGAAACTCATGGTACTCAGTGTTCAAAAGTATTTTGTGTAAAACAGAATTTGAAATATGTGTAATGTTTAGAATTTCAGTTAATTAGTTTATATAATTATGTCTTTTATTTCTCAACGTGATGGGTTTCAGTTTTGTTGCAGCAATTGATTCATAGCTGGATGCCGTTTCTATCAATAATGATTCCACTTTGATTTTAGCTAAAAGTCCGACAAACAGTCTATCAATAGTAACTCAATCATAGAGTAGGCATGGAATCTCCAATTTGTTGTTGTTGTTGTCAGTTGGGTTAAACTGAAAGCAAGCTGAGATAAATGTTTGATGCATAGACATAATGTTTCAATATATGAACATGTGGTCAATAATCTAGAAACTTAATCTGATATAAGGCCCTTCAATGTCTGGGCAAATACTTTATCTAAAACATTAGATTTGATATTTCTTCTCTAGTTGCAAGTTTATTTCTGTAAGGGGTTAAAAATATCCCTCCAGACAAGCTGTAGTATTAAAAGATTTCCATTTACCATGCCCTCTATTTTTTTTTTTTTAGTATTTGTGCTACAAAAAGTTGAAACCTTTGATTAATGATTCCACAAGCAAGGGTTGTCTTAGCAACATTACAGACCCCTGGGTAAAGCGATGCACTGGGGCCTTTAAGTATTTATCAGAAAGCTGCAACATATAGATTAGCTAAGGCCCCTAGACACATGACCCCCACCTCTGATTAACAGCCCAGTGTATCCATGCCTTAAGATGATACAACCCACAAATGAATGTGCTACAGAATATATTTTCCCTTTGTCTTTAGAAAAGGGACTGATTCTGAGAATTAATTTGAAGGGAAGATGTTTATCATGTTTTGAAGTCTTAAAGATGTGATCAAGTGAAACAGCCAGAAATGAGAAAATGTTGCACTGAGAATATAGTTTCATCATACGACCTCATCATCATCATCATCATCATCATCATTTAATGTCTATGTCCCATGCTGTCATGGATTGGATGGTTTGACAGGTTCTGATGGACCCAAGCATCACATCATGCTCCAGTGTCTGCTTTAGCATAGCTTCTACAGCTGGATGCCCTTCCTTTCATGCCAATCACTTTACAGAGTTTGCTGAGTGCTGTTTTCATGCCACCAGCATTAGTGAGGTTGCCACGCAGCATGCAAGATTTACGAAGCCCAAAGGAGCAGCTTTACATGAGGAAATGTGTGTGTGGGGGGGGGGAAGAGTATGAGAGATAGGGCCATAGTAAAACAGGTTCCTTTGAGTAAACAAGATATATGGCTAACAGTGAGAATTCTGCTCAAATCTGAGGTTGGCCTTGCTTTTCAATCCTCCAAATTTGCTAAAATGAAAACCTTACAGTTATTGGCTTCATTTCACCAAATTTTGTAAGGAAGGAATATTTGGCCATTATGTGTTTAGTAAGCAAAATAAATAATGAAGGAGTTAATAATCTTGATGATAATATCAATATAACTTTAAGCATGAAGATACATAGAGGTATAATCGTTTTACCATCCTCTAGAATCATCATCATCATCATCGTTTAACGTCCGCTTTCCATGCTAGCATAGGTTGGACGATTTGACTGAGGACTGGCGAACCAGATGGCTATGAAAGTTAAAATGGGGTCTAGTAGTAAGTAAGCAATGAAATTAAATATAATTCATCATTTAGTCTCCTCAAATATTCCCCAGGTTACCAGACCATGCTGACAGTTTGCTTGATCATCCAGTTCACACTCACTCACTTTCCAGCAAATTTACTGATGGTTAGCACTTCTCTGCTTGATCTCACCTCCCTCGTCAACCTCATCTTTCTATCAAGTCAAACTTAAAAACGGTCGATGAGGATGAAGCTAAAAAGGAAGGATCCTTCAGTTTCCTTGAACTTGTCTACATTGCTAGCTTTTTAGCCATAACCACCCGACACAGTACATCTGGTTGGCTGCTAGATCCATCCAACATGTGATCACAACTGTTTATCACAATTCTTCAATCAGCAATGCTTGGTTGTAAAAGAGCAATTTTAGAACGGTTTCACCACTGAGCATGCATCTCAGACAGGCCTGGGAGAATGTTGTTTTCATGCCTATAAGGTTTATCTTGACAGTTAGGGATAAACTTTACAAGCCAGGAATTTTAGGAAGTTTACAATCCCAAGGCTGAACATCCGCCAAAATATCCTGTTCTGTTGATGGTTTCTGATGCCGAGAGGTCAACCTGAGAACTCTGTTGCCCTTTCAACTTTCTAATCTTCTATCGAAAGCAAGAACTGATGTATCATTGATTACATTGACCAAATGGTAAAGAACTAAAGAACTATAAATAATTTATATTTAGACACAAAGAACATTTGTGAGGAATGACATATGAGAAGTTAGCTGTTTCCTTTTATAGTTAAAAGCAAAGTATTTTATTCTAACCATTATGTTTGGTTGAGATTTGTTCCCTTGTTAGCCAGGACATCCTGTGAAAAATAGATTGCCATTTTAGTGTCAGGATATGAACTATAAACACTTTAGCCAGGAATCAGACACTTATCAATCATCCAGCTTCAACTTGAGATTAATTCAAAAACGATGAAAAACAGTTACATGTAAAGAATCCAAGAGTTCTTTGTAAAGAATTCTTGAAGAATTCTTGAAACAGGCCTGGCATTTTATGGCATTAACTAGATAAGAAATAACTTGCTCCACTGGAGGTCTGTCATAAGTTATGTTTGCAGTTGAAGGAATTAAGCTTAGCTTTACTAGTTAATGAGCATCTGGTCACTCTCACTGTTAAGCTGATGCAAGTTCTGTCTGCTGAGTGAAACGAGTTATTTGATGCAAGCTGTCTCTTCTCATCTGAGCAGTTTGAAAGTTGAGTGCATCAGCTATGGTAACAGTAACAGCATTGGCAACACATTACATATTTCAATGTCTTGATTGGCTGGAACTTTTTCTCATTCCTCTATACTCTCTCTCTCTCACACACACACACACACAGAGTCCATGCTGTAGAGCAGTAAGTGTTAGGAAGGGCATCCAGGTGTAAAAACCCTGTCAAAACAGATATTGGAGCTTGATGCTGCCCTTGGACATATCGGATCATGTCAAACCATCCAATCCATGCCAGTATAGAACACAGATGTTAAATGATGATGATAATGATTTTATATATATATATATATATATAT
>NC_069002.1:23976543-23977719 GCF_001194135.2 Octopus bimaculoides
GGACGTTAAACGATGATGATGATGATGATGATGATGTATGTATGAAACCTGGTTGTGTGATAAAGCAGTTTATTTTCCTACTTCATTCCCTGATCCCATTGGTTGAGTAGAATTTGGTAAAATAGAAACAGAGCAGAAGTGTTTATGTGTGTGTGTGACAAAACCTGTTTGGTTTAGTCAGGAAAAATCAGATAGAATAAGGAATGGTGCTAATGTTATTGACTAAAACCTTTGAAGTTAGTGCCCCAGCAGGGGCACATTCCAATAAATGAAACCAGTAAAAGTATAGAATACATACACACACACACACAATATGTATGATTGTGTGTGTATATGTTTTATATATACATATATATATATGTATACACACATAATTGTATATTATATATTATGCATGCACAGACACACCTTATATGCATGCATGTGTGTATAAACACACACACACACACACACACACACACACATGCGCATTCAGACACTGCAAGAGACAAGATGCATTATCAAATAAAAAACAATCACAACTACTGTAAAGATGGAACTAGGTTATGAATATGAAAGCAGTTCCTTTTAGTGTCTTGTGCAACCTGCTTCGTGCACTTTGTCACCTAACTTCATATGCCAACATCAGAGAAGTCATCACACTCACTTTTATACTCACCTAGCAATATAGCTGATGCTTGTTTGTTTTTTATATTTATTTGTGTCATTCTCACAAGATGAAATTGCTAATCCATCAAATGATATCTCTGCTTGCTTCAAATAGATTTCAAGTTTAGATAAAGAGATACAAACCTTTCATATTCAACAGGTTAGGATTATCTTTTACAAAACAAAAACGAAAAAAAAAAAGAAAAGAGGTGTGAAGGTGAGCGTTTTTCTAATAAATAATAACAGCACGTTCTACGGATCATACTCTCTCTCTCTCTCTCTCTCTAACATTGTTTTTTTAATGTGAGTTCATAAACCAAAGTCCTACTTCCCTTTGGCACCGCTTTTCTTCCACATTCCTCATAAAGAAGTTTGAATTTTTCTTCTCCATAAAGCAGTCAGCCTCTATAATTTATGAGTAAAAGTTCTCTTGTTAGAAGGAAACAGTGCAAAAGTGTATTTTACAAAGGTGCACAGTGATGAAGACTGTGACATTAGGAAAAAATACACACACAAATATGTATATAT
>NC_069002.1:23977866-23978882 GCF_001194135.2 Octopus bimaculoides
ATATATATATATATAAATTTGTGCATTTGTGTATGTATATATTTATATATAATTAGCTTTGAGATTTATATCTCTCAGCAGCCCTTTTCTAGTCCTCTAAGTAGGAAGTTTAATGTATGAATATCTGTAAGATCTCATGTCTAGCTACATAGCTAATTAGTTAGAATGATAGATTGATAGTTTAGTTACTCGTTAGATAACTCCATATACCAACGTACATAAGCAGTTATTATATTTGATGCTCGATATTATATTCAGAACACTATGTCTTATAATAGACAATTACCGATAGAATGCAACATTCTGATTTGTAGACAAATCTAGTTAAGAGCTGCAGATCACAGGAGAAGTTGGAAATTATTCACTACATTGTGTTCTGTTGCCAGCAATGTGCTGTGTCTTTGGTGAAGAAAAATTTTAGCTCAGTCCACTAAGATGTAAAGAGATATCAAAGGGGTCAATCAGTTCTCTGTTACATGTAACTTTAAAATTGACAAGTGGTTAACTGAATTTCAAGCCTGGGTCCAAATTCTTGGGTAAAATACCCAGAGGCCAAAGGTAGACTTTGAAACAATAGCAAATGCTGCAAGATATTTTGAAACTTTGAAGATTCCACGTATTTCTCCCCAATAATAGCCACCACAAATACATACACATGTATACATTATATATATATAAATATATATATATAGGCATATATAGTTATATATATATGTATTTATCATTATAATCAAGGATAAAATCTACATCATATTTTATCAAGTAGCCAGTATGTAATAAACCATTATAAATAACAACACAATATATAACTTTTTTTTAATATAATTATAGTAAGGGTACTAATGAGTAGCACTAATGCTAAAAGTAGACACCAAACAGCATTATTTACCAATGTGGTAAATAATGTAGTTGTTAGAGCCATTTGGCGTCTATTTCTAGCATGTTGCACTATTCATTGGTGCCCTTACTATAATTATATTTATATAATTATATATATATTTTTTTGTGTGTGTTTG
>NC_069002.1:23979422-23984289 GCF_001194135.2 Octopus bimaculoides
ATATATATAGATAGATAGATAAATATATATACACACATACATGCATACATAGATACACACATGGGGTAAAATTAAACCTGCCAAATTGTACACCTAAAGAAAAGGGCTAAGTAAATCTTGGGCTTGGATAAAATGTAATTCCATTTGAGTCATGAATAAAAACCAAAACTAAGCCAACACTTGCCCAAGTCAGTGCCTGTATTGAGTACTTTTATCCTTTGTACCAACTGACACATTGGTAGGAAACTACTGGATCACAGACCTCTTGTTCAATGTAAATTAAATATTCCACTCTAATTTGGTATTGAGTACTTCTGTTAGTAATCCATGAATGGATATGTGTGTATGTACACACTGCATTTGATGGCCGATGTATCCAAAGATTGGTCTCAGTAGTCAGTTGCACACTTCATTATCCATGTCCTATAATGCAGGTCAACTTTGGGATAAGCTAGTGTGCAGAATACAAACCAAATAATAGAAATAATCATAGTATGATATTCAATACGTTATAGTTCATACACTTGTTTCATGAAAATGGTGTGATAATTATATAAGAGCTGTAAATAAAAATTTACGTAATTTAGCAAATCACCTCATCAGTGTTCTGTATATTTATTACAGAATGCTGATGAGATTATGTTATTACAGCATTTTGCTGAAATATATTTTCATTAATGCATTGAATACCATACTCGTTTTGTGTGTGCATGTGTGTGTGTATATATATATATATATATATATATATATAAATATATATTGATAGGAGAGTAAATAAGAGAGTGAAAGATTAATTAATACTAAGGAGATGAGTAAGATTACTAGAAATTGGAACTAGACTAAGAATTGTTTTTAATTGTTATCTCTGTTGTAAGATCAGCACCAAGAAATACAGAACCACAAGATATATGTGTGCACGTGCATGCGTGTGTATATATATATATATATTAATATTTAGTAGAAAAAAAAGGAAAATTGAACAAGAAGACAAACTCTTGGGATGTTATATTTTATATCATTTATATCTTGAATTCTTCTTCATATGTTTTGATGAATGCACTCAAAATGTCCAACAGGATAAATTATAGTCAGCATTGCCTCAGTCTCATCAGGAAGGATATAAATAAACTCATCAAACAGATCTTTCCTTTAATTTGTAACCTCTATATTAATATTTATATATATCAAAAATACCCACACACACGGTGGTTAAGAAGTTTGCTTCCCAGCTACATGGTTTCAGATTTAGTCCCACTATAGGATGTCTAGTGCAAGTGTGCTTTTCTATAACCCCAAGCTAACCAAAGCATTGTGAATGGATTTGATGAGCAGAAACTGAAAGCTATCTGCCAAATGTGTGTGTATTACTGTGATTTTCAGTCTTGGTGATCATTGTGGTCAAACACAAGTGGTACCCTTTGTTTCCAATCTTTCATGGAAACATGACTGCCCATAAGAAATTATTACCTTTCATGGCAACAGGAAGGGTATCTGGCCATAGAAAATATGCTTCATCAAATTCTGTCTGACCCATGCAAGCATTGAAAAGTGGACATTAAAATGATTCATATATATATATATATATCATGTCATCCCATTAAGTTCTGTCCAATTTTACCTTTTTTAAAATTGAATGTCTAATGGAATTAAAGATTATTTTTATCCATTTGTGTACATTTAAACTAATTAAATATTATTTTACAGAATAATAGAATTAAAATTTCTTTGATTAAAACCCTTTCTAACATGGAAGTATCCAAAGAGCATTTGAGGCACATAATGCTTTATGAGTACAAAAAAGGAAACTCTGCAGCCGAAGTGACTCGAAACATATACTCAGTTTATGGGAAAGAATGCTTGAATAAAAGAACTTCCAGAAGATGGTTTGCAAAATTCAGAAGTGGAGATTTCAGCCTTGAAGATGAAGATCAAACAGGACATCCAGTTGAGTTTGATGACAAGCTCCTTGAGGCACTATTTGAAGAAAATCCTGCATTATCATCTGAAGAATTGGCAATAAAGCTTAGTTCAAACCATACAACTGTTCATCATCATTTTCAACAATTTGGAAAGGTTCCTAAACTTGGAAAATGGGTGCCTCATGATTTTTCCGAAAGCAACCGCAAATCTTGAGTTGACATCTGCTCTTCTTTCCATTCTCGTGAACTCATTTCACCCTTTTTGGATAGACTTGTGACTGGTGACGAAAAATGGATCTTCTATTGAAATGTGAAACATCGTAAACAGTGGCTTGGTAAAAGAGAAAAAGGTTCTTCTCTCTATCTGGTGGGATTGCAAAGGAGTAATTCACTTTGAATTGTTACCACCTAATGCAACAATCAATGCTCAAGTCTACTGTCAGCAATTAGAGCGTTTGAACCAAGCTTTGAAGAAAAAAAAAACGCTTCAGTGAATCGAAAAGGAGTGATGTTTCATCAGGACAATGCGTGACCCCACACTGCAAAGATCACATCACAGAAAATCGAAGAGCTTGGTTGGGAAAAAATTCCTCACCCACCTATTCTCCCAACCTTGCTCCTTCAAACTACCATTTGTTTCGTAGTTTACAGAATCATTTGGGGGACATAGCTTTCGCAAGCCAGAAGGAGGTCGAAACTGACATTTCAGAGTTCTTCGCTTTGAAACCAAAAGAGTTTTACATTGATGGGATTAAAAAGCTTGTAAATAGATGGAAGGAATTTATAGATAACCAGGGAAAGTACATTGGTGATTAACTTTCAGTTAAATATAGCATTTGATCACTTGTTTTCTTTATTCCAAATTCGGACAGAACTTATGGGATGATGGGATGACCTGATATATATATATATATATATATATATATATATATATATATACACACACACACACACACATACACACACACACACAGGTATGTACACATTTACATTGTATGTAAATGTGTAAGATTTTTTAGGTGAATTATGTGCCAGATAGAAGTGATGTGTGTTCATACTGACACATGCATACAAAGTCATGTAAGAATCTTTTTGCTATGGAACGATGCCAGAATAATCTGTTTACCAAAATTTAAAACCTTATCTTGTAGAGATCGAAGATTCAATGTTGGTTCTACATAAGAATTCGGTAATTAATGATCGATTGAATGTCAACTATTCTACACATTTACATACACACACAGAGAAGTAAATATATATACATATAAATACATATACCGATGCATACTTCTATTTATATACATAGACCTATACAAATATATATGTAAATGTTCTTTTCCAAAGATGGCCATTACAAACACATCATATACATTATTCAATGTACAACCCCATAGAAACCGGTTTCCAATTGGAAATATTGTTGTTGCTGTTTATGTTTGTTGTTGTTTTTTTTTCTAAATATATTTTATATATTGTCGAATGAGCAATAAACTATCCAACAGATCTTTCCTTCGTATATTCACATTCACATAAACACATGAATATTTTCCAATACATGTGCATACAAAAATACGTGCATCCAAATACATACATAGTACATTCATATTCAAACACACACACATATATCAAAATATGCATACATACAAAATATATATACACATATCCAAATATATATGTACACACATCCAAATTCACGTATGTATCCAAATTCATACAAAGAACTTATACATCCCAATACACATAAGCACACATACATGTATATCAACTTACACATATATGAACACACTTATGTACATCAAAATACACATAGTTAAACAAACACACATATCTAGTTATACATATATATATATACATAGCCAATTCCGAATTATATAAAATTGCACACATACACACATTTGTATCCAAATACATATGTATAAAAAAACATATTCATATATGGATATATATCTGCGCACCTACCCCATATATACATAGTTTCCACAACACTTAAAACAGATTTCATAAGGTTGTTACTCCAAGTTAGCATTTTTCTTTAGTAAGATTAATGGTTTTATTTTAAATTTTAACTTTATAAACCCATTATATTTTGGGTCAAAGCAAAGCTTTTAAATACTAAAATTCTATGATTTAAATGCTTATAATGTAATTTATTTAATTTTTAAAATATAGTTTCACGAATTTCTCCAAGTATACTACCATGTATAACCTCCTATCTTTTTTCGTCTTTTGTCTTTTTATTCTACCAATTTCATTCCTATTCATTTTGTATACAAATGTATATATCTTTACTATATGTATATATCTTTTACTACAAAATTGATTGACTTCAATATAGATAAAATTTTCTTATATATGTATATATAAAGCTGTGTATAATGTTATATATACATATATCAATATAATTTTATATATATATATGTAATATATATATATATATATATATATATCAGACTGTGTATAATGTTATATATATATATATATAGGACATTGTGTATAATGTTATGCATATATAGGACTGTGTATAATGGTATATATACATATATAGATATAATTTTCAGATATATATATGTCATGTATATATAGGACTGTGTATAATGTTATATATATATAGGACTGCATATAATGTTATATATATATATATATATAGAACTGTATATAATGTTATATATATATAGTACTGTATATAATGATCACTCCTGGGGTAATTTCATTTCACATAGATCTGAAGTATATTGTCTTTTCTTTAACACTATGCATTTTTGAAGAGACTTTTCCTGGATGGGAAACCACAGCTGGTTATTTAAACAGCACACATATGTATTAAGTATGTAGTATTGGTAGTGTCTACCTTATGAAACTGCTTCTATTGTATTACCTCATAAGTTGAATGTGTATGTATATTATACATATACATACATACACACATACATGTACACAAACACACACAT
>NC_069002.1:23986835-23987773 GCF_001194135.2 Octopus bimaculoides
ATATATATATATATATATATATATATATGTATGTATATATACACACATACACACACATATACATACATACACACATACATGTACACAAACACACACATATCCAATGCACACATGATTACAGCATGAAAGACACATATTAACCATTAAAAAACACACAATGATTTAACTTCATTTCGGTATTTGTTTAGTGTTAAAATTTTCCTCACACCAACTGCAGCCTGGTACAGTTGAAGTGAAGAGAAGTCTTTTTGTGTTTTTGAATGGATGATATGGTCTTCCACTTATTAATCATTTTAGTTTCAACTCACACACACTCAAGATCAAATCTCTTGCCTGTCAAATACATACCTGTAAAACACACACACACACATAGATATAGGAATAAAATGCTTTTGATAGTATGCAAAATAATATATTTGTAATAATAATGACATTAATCTGAAGAAGTGAAGGAATTATTGTTCTTTATTCATATCTAGGTAGAGAAGTTTTCAAATTTTTTAAGCTAATGAAATGAAAAGAAATTTAATGGAATGAAATGAAATCAAATATAATGGAATAAGATTGCATCATTACATTTAAGAATTTGTCTAGTATTTGCTAATACTTAGTAGACAACATCTTAAATGTGATGATGTAGATCTTATATTATTTTTCTTTCTAACATTACATTTGAATTCCTTAGGAAATTTGGAGAATTTCTGTAGCTGTATATAAATAAGTTAAGAAACAATTCCTTCAGTTTCTTTTTTTTTTTTGCTAAACTAACCATATTATTACTATTATTATTACTAGTGTATTGAATACACACTTTTACATACACACATACATGCACACAAATTTTTATAATATTGCATATATAATATAAAATACATTATATTCTCATACTCAAACATTTTTATAATGTGTATGTATGTATGTATGTATGTATGTATATA
>NC_069002.1:23988262-23995545 GCF_001194135.2 Octopus bimaculoides
TAACTGAGTACACTACCAGCAGTATATTCGATAGGTAGGTTTCCCAACCTCTAACTCTCACAGAAATATATATATATATATATATATATATATATGTATTATATATATATATATATATATATATATATATACACACACACACACACACACACACAAACATGCATACATACATACAATGCATACATATATACACACAAGTATGTGTATATATCCGTATCCTAGTGACATTTGGAAAGCTGTTGGATGACAGAAAAGACTAAAATTGTTTTCGTCACCAAAGAGCCTTGTTTTATTGCAACCTTCAAACTTACAATATTTCATATGAACTTCAATGAATAGAACTGCATTGCACCCTTTATTCTATGGCCTATGGTGTATTTTGTGGAAAAAAAAAACATAAAACAATGGCATAATAATATATTAAAAGTAACTGTGATGGGAATTGTCATCACTTAATTGTTGTTGTTGTTTATTGAAAGAAAATTGTATTTTGTTTATTTCATTTATCTTCCCTCCCCACACCACCAAACTGTACTTTATTTGTTATATCTCCCACTCCTTCCTCTTTTTGTGTATCATTGGTAATGACATGATTTAAATAAATGTTTGAATTCTTGTTCTGACTTGTTGAATGAATCCAAATGCATTTATACAGTTCTTCTCTGCATACTACTGCCATGTGTGTGTGTGTGTGTGTGTGTGTGTATGTACACACACACACACACATATATATATATATATATACATACATACACACAAATAAACGAACAAACACACAAATAGACGAACAAACACACACACACACAAACAGGATCCTATTCATATTAACATGGAAAAATATAGATTTGAAATCACAAAACAGTTTAATGACAATGTTATCAGTGTGAATATGCTTCATGCATGTTCGAACATGGGAACAAGCTACTCACTGCATTTTGTTACGGAGATAATATATCTTGTCTGTTGACAAATGGTGTGAATACACCTAGATCAGCTCGGAGCGCCATCGACCTAGACTGTGAGATGTTAACATTTTGGAATAGTTGCCTCCTCATTGATCACAGACACTAAGCAGATGGCACTGTGAGCTGAATTAAGAGATTACCTCTGTTATGCTTTTCTAGCCACTGTACGGTGACCAGCAGCACTGTACGGTGACTGGAAAAGCAGAAGAAAGGTATTCTCTTAATTCAGCTTGCAGTGCCATCTGCTTAGTGTCTGTGATCAATGAGGAAACAAGTATTCTAAAATGTTAACATCTCACAGTCAAGGAAGATGGTGCTGCTAGCTAATCTCGGTGTATACACACCATTTGTTCTCAAACGGATGTATTCTCTGTGACAAAACACAGTGAGTAGCTTGTTCCCCTATTTGAACGTGCATCGAGCATGTTCAGGCTGGTAATAACATCGCAATTTCACTTATCACTGCTTAGTGCTCCCCCTCCGTAATAGTTTAATAAATATAATTGAAGTTTATCTAGAAACCAAATAATGAACTTAAATTTTAAATACATAAAATTAAGAATAAAAAAATATCAAGATTTGATTTGAATTTGCATTTCAAAGATAGATGTGTGTGAGGTTTATTTTTTTATTTATTTCTAGATTCAGTTTATGAAAATATCCAAAGTTTTATTATTCAAGTAGTGAAATAATGGAAAAAAATATCTGATTCACTGAAAGAATATCTAAGTTGAAGTGTTAGGTTGGTCACCTAAACGAGACATCTCAACAGATGTAAAAACAGTAAAAAGAAAAAAAAAAAGAAAAAGAAAAAATAGATACTGTGTTAGTTTATGGTTTCAACAGTCAACCAGCTGAGGTCATGAAAAATCATTGATTCAACAAGGAAGTCAAATAAGAACAAAAGCACAACAAAGAGTGGAATTAACTGCAGACTTGACAAAAGCACTCAAACAAAAACTGAATGAACCAGAAGCTGTGTGCATTTCCTTTTGATAATAACATTCTTAAACTCAAATGTACTCACAGACTTTTTCTATGTTGGGAGTTATATTAACTTAATTCTTTAATTCTTTTACATCACTTCGTTATTTCATTGGGTCAGACTTCATTTTGGTTTATGTTGCATTAATTTGAGACAAATCTTCACTCAGATACAAGACAAATCTCTCTGCCACAGGTTCCCCTTTTCCAAAAATCTCCATTATATCTTTTACAAAGAGTTAGATAAATAAAAACATTTTAATGCTCCCTTTTCCAACTTGCATCGGTCAGATGAAATTTGTTGAGGCAGATTTTCTACAGCCAGATGCCCTTATCACCAACTATCAACAGTTTCCAGGTAACATTTCCCATCCACCCAGTCCTTCAAATACCAACATGACAATGGCTGACATATTTACACATACACACACCATGATCAACCAGACCATTGGATGTTATACATCGCTAATCCTGATATGCTTTACATCAATTTAGCTTTTAAATAAGTTGTACTATGTTAGTAGTGAAATAATCTTGCTGGTTGGGGGAGCAGGCCAACATCCCCCCTGATTGGAAGGCGAGTCCCTTGCAGAGTGACCTATTTACAGTTGAGTGGAGTGGGACAACATGGAATGCAGTGTTTTGCTCAGCCAGCCTGGCAATCAAAACCATGATCTCACAATTGTGAGTGCAACACACTTAACCACTAGAACTGCCCCCCACACACATATTACACACAAGACATGTTTCTTTCAATTTCTATGCATCAAATCAATTGAAAAGGCTTAAGGATTGATTGGCTTGAGTCTTTAGTAGAAGATATTTGTCCAAGGTGCCACATAGTAGGACTGAACCTGAAAATCACATTCTTAAAGTTTCCTGACCACCATTACAAATGAAACAAGAGCACTCAGAGAATGCAAACCTCCACCAAGACAACACTGATGTCCTCTCAATGATTAGCCAGAGATGATTTTTAAAATGATATCTGAAATAAACTTGACTGTTCTCCCAAATGAGAATACTAAAAATGAACCTGTCTGCTCTCATAAATTAAGTAAAAAAACACCTGAAAAATAATCCAAAATCCTTGTCTGGTACTGGATCCCAAAATCTAATCAGTTTGTACCAGTCATGAGACGAAATATCTCTGAAAGTTTCATCTGAATCCATCCAGCAGTTTTTGAGATATCTTGTCCACAGATAAACATGATTGGAAACAATACCACCACCTTCACTAAAGTGGAGGTATCAAGTTGGTTTGAACTCAAAAAAAAAATTAGCTGGTATCCGAACAAACATTTCCCATTTTGTGATTTATAGAATATTAAGAAAATTCTTTGTAAATTGACTAGGAGAAAAAAAAAAATTTAGCACGATCTATAAGAGTTTCTCAGCAGACATGAAAATTCCTTTCAAATTCAGAGTGGCTGAGAGTATTTACAAACAACCACTTTGAAACTTGTAGCTTCTTTATCTCTACTCAGAGTATAAATTTGCATTTGTGCTTGTGAATAATACAGAGTATGGCAAAAAGGCATGAGATTCACTATTCTTGATGAAGATTTCAACTACAGATGGACAGTTTAAATTGGTCCAAACCCTGGCATTAACTGATAGAAAATCCTTGAAAAACATGAGCCGCATGAAAACACCATTTCCATCTGTTTAACATCATTGATGTTGCACTAATCATCATGATTTCAATGTCTGCTTTTCTGTGCTTGTGTGGATCAGACAAAATTTTTTGAGACAAATTTATTTTCTATGGCTAGATGCCTTTGCTGCTGCCAACCCATACTTGTATCCAAGCAACATAATATTTCCTCATAGCCAGGTATGTTTACACAGACTATGGGAAATGAATGACACTGCTCGTATGACAGTGACACTCATTTACAACTATCATGTAATAGTTGTAAACAAGGTGAAACAAACAACCAAACACACAATGTGTTTCTTACAGTTTCCATCTATCAAATCTACTCACAAGGCTTTGGTCAGTTCAGGGCTATTGTAGAAGACACTTGTCCAAGGAGCCAATTTATTGGACTGAACCCAAAACCATGTGGTCTCAGAAGCAAACATCTTACCACACAGCTACTCCTCTGCCTACAATGTTCCTAATGGCTGTGTAAGATACGGAGTGCTTCTTTGTTGCATCCTGTAGGCTCACCTGCTACAAATTACCTTTGAGGAAATTTCAAACAGCTAGGAGTTTTTAGGGAATATTAGTGACAAGGTAACCTGTAGTTCTCAAATATAATCAGTAAGTGGAACATTAAAAACATTCAAGAGTTTTTCAAAGTTCAACCACAAAATAACCAAGTTATGGGGGTGTATTGTTTAATGACAGATGTAAACATGCTATTGTTTATGTACAGATTCAGTGGGAAAATATACTGCAAAGACACATTCATACACAACCAGCTACTGAATACTTTCTGCTTACTCAAAAGATATTGTACAACCTGGAACTATAAAACACTTAGTCAATGCTATAGATTTGCACTTGAAACCATGGTGTTTGGGAGGAAATGGCCATTGCTGCATATTTCTCTATGTCTACCAACCTTTCTAAGATATGCATAATCTTCAAAATGTAACAAAATTGACTGAAGACCCATGAGTTTAATGCATGGCACTTACCAAACTTTCTTCAAATCTCCAAGCTTAATCCTTATACAAAATGAATTACAATTCTTTATAGAATGAGTGATTACAAACATTATTATTGATGGAGCATGTGGAAAGTAATAAGTAAATTCGTTGAGAGTTTGCAGTCTCAATGTCACCTTCCGGTGATGGAAGTTTTTGTTGAACATCCCAAAACAAAACTGTAAATTCATTCTGAATATAGAAACAAATTCTCAGATTTGAAGTCAGCTGGATAAGTGCTTTGCACAAAGCTTTCGGCCCTAAAATCATTTGTGAAACTGTCAGTTGATTAAAAATAATATGTGAGTGTGTGTGTGTGTATAATCCATCAGGGCACATGACCTCATGGTTTGGCTGTTGCACACATGATCACTAGATCGTGAGTTTGATTCCCTGAGTAGGTGGCATGTCATGTTCTTGAACAAAACACTTCATTTCATGTTACTCCAGTCCCCATTTCAAGGGGTGAGAGATGATGGCCTGCTCGCCTAGCCAAGTAGAATGGCATCAGTTGAAGGCTATAACAATGCAAAACATATTGTGATTTGCAATGTGTGACAACATTTAATAGCCTGGTTGTCACATGATCACATGATATATATATATAATGTATTGTGTTCTATTTCTCCTCTTTGTTCTACTAAATCTACACCCACACCCACACACGCACTCTACCACAGACACACTCATGTATGTACACACATACACTCACACACACACACACACACACACACACACATTATAACTGAATGAAATGAGCTTTTAGTTCTTCAAATTACAGAAACCAATTTGGGAGATTTTTTACTTTTGTGAGATAATATATCTAGAGTCAACATTATACAAATGACACCCACGGGATTTACAGTTATTCTACACTTACTCCTCCACCTCCTACAATTAATCTCATCCTCTTATAGCCCCAAACTCTCACCATACTCTCCACCCCAAGTTCACTAAATATCAGAACAGATTTTTTTATCCACCCACAATTACTGTTTCTTGTTCAAACAAAAACTGATTTATTTCAGTCACAGTCGATTTTTTTATAGGATATAGGCATATATACACACATACATGTATGTTTATATATGTGTGTAGGTACGTACACACACACACACACAAATGCATGTAAAATGTGGAGAAAGGTTTAAGGTTTCTCTAAAATGCATATACACATACACACCCACTTCTATGCATAGGTATATATTATTTATGCATATTTAGAAAAAGATGAAAAAATGCTTGTAAATCTTTCTTTAAGACGTTTTTATTCTGTATGTGTTTTGTTTTTCTTTATCTTGCTGAAGATAATTATCTATTCATGGAATGAAAAGCAATGTGAAATTAATGTATGGAGAAGGGGAAACAACAAACATTGTGGTACCACAAAATTATCTCACCACTCACCGGAAGTGTCACACACATTATAAAGAAACTTTTTGACATCCTGGCAAAGGACAATATAAGCAGATTTTCTGTACATGACTATAGTCAAGATTTAGCCTCTCTGTTTATATTGGCCATTAAGCTAATTTCTAATCAGATATGTGACCTTCTCGGTGAATATATTCTCAGTAATTTAGATTAACTAAACTGTTCTTCATGAAATATATATGATTATCCCATACATTTACGTGCACACATGCAAATATACACATGTGCATACAAATACATACAGCAATGAAAATAATATATGCACATATACATGTTTACATGTGCACACTACTATGTATTCACATACATGCATACAAACATGCATACACACGTGCGCATAAAAGTATGAGAGTATATACACTCATACTATACATATTTGTTTGTACACCCAATTTTGCATGCTACCATAATTTAGACAAGTATAATGTCAAAGCCCTGTTTCACAGCTAGATAACCTTCCTATCTCTAAAAGAAGGATAGGATTTGAACTGTAAAATAAACCATTTTTAATTCCATCCAATGTCAACCTCCCTTTGAAAATTTTAGAAAGTGATTACACAGCAAGTTTTCTTTGTCCAAACAGTGAAATCTGTCTGGAAGTACAGAGGTGGCAAGATTGAAAATGTCCTCTATAATTCCTGTTGTGCAGAAAAAAAGGTATGAAGAAATGGAGTCTTATCAGGGATAGGACAACTTCTCTGGTACTAGTGATAGAACAAATAGGGGAAATACAGGATTGAGGGGGACATTATAGTCTTGCTGGTGACAGGGTATCCTCTTCAGTGCTGGTGCCACTTATTAGCATTTTGATATAATCCAGATCTGGCTAACCACATTGAATGATAAGGAATATACAGAATTGTTTGAGAAAAACAATTAAATGTTATTTCATTCAATAAGTAAATCCTGAGCTCACTTCATTCGATTTTAGACGGCTTACAGAATATACAATCAAGACATCTTAATGAAGAATAGATAACTATACCCTTCAAAATTTATTTGTTAAATCATTATTCTCATCAAATTCCAATCTGACACAGGTTTCTGCTGGCTAAGTGCCCTCGTGTACTTTCATGCAGCAGTTCTGTGCATTCACTTGATTTAAAATCAAATCCTTTGCAGTTCATATCCGACCAACACAGACATTACAATGCAGCATTGTCCACAGTTTTATCCCATGGAAGTCACGTGGTTAAATATACTTATATATTCACCTCTCGTTCCCCCTGATTTTATATATAT
>NC_069002.1:23996005-23997267 GCF_001194135.2 Octopus bimaculoides
CACATATATATATTATCATCATCATTATCATTCAACGTCCGTTGTCCATGCTGGCATGGGTTGGCTGGTTTGACCAGGGTTGGCTGGTTTGACCAGGGTTGGCTGGTTTGACCAGGGTTGGTAAGCTAGAAGCTGCACCAGGATCCAGTCTGATTTGGCATGGTTTTCTACAGCTGGATGCCCTTACTAAAGCCAACCACTTGAGAGTTGTAATGGGTGCTTTTATGTGCCAACTGGCATGGGTGCCATTTGCATGACACCAGTATCTGCCACAACTGCTATTTTGCTTGGTTTCTTCAGAAACTTATGGCTTGTCTCCGATTCTGCTCTTTTATTAATTTTCTCTTCAAGTCCTCTTCTCTTTTAAGCTACCCTTAGTACACAGAGTTTGTACAATCCTTAAGCATACCATGCTTATATATGTGTGCACTCACACACATACATATATTCATATAAGCATATTATATATATATATAACAAAGGGATAGGGATTTGGATTCCGGATAAGTACCTTATTAGCATTTTGATATAATCCAGACCTGGCTAACCACATTGAATGATAGGGAATGTACAGGACTGGTTGTCCATCAAGGTCTGTATGCCTTAGCCACAAGGTCATCAACTGCTATTTGACCAATGGCTGAAGCCCTTCACATGTACAACTACCACAAGTCAGAGCTGGATGCTAGTGGAAACCAAAAAGTAACCCCTAATCCTCCAAAACTCCTAAGCATGAAGCTCTCCAATAAGTACAGTTTAGAAACTTGCCCAGGACAGTTGTACATCATACGTGATATATATTGTATTATCTCTGAATTTATGTTTCTTATGGATTTAAACTCGACCCCAGTAGAGGTATACCAGTGATTATGCAGCACCTTTTAGGTACAGGCATGGCTTCTCAACTACATGGTTTACAGTTCAGTCCTCTGTTGTATCCCTGGGCTAACCAAAGCCTTGTTAATAGACTTCGTAGATAGAAACTGAAAGAGGCCCATTGTGTGTGCACACATATGTATGTATTGAGGGCGGAGAGCTGGCAGAAACATTAGCACACTAGGCAAAATGCTTAGCGGTATTTCGTCTGCTGAGTTCAAATTCTGCCGAGGTCGACTTTGCCTTTCATCCTTCTGGGGTCAATAAATTAAGTACCAGTTATGCACTGGAGATTGATGTAATCGACTTAATCCCTTTGTCTGCTCTTGTTTGTCCCCTCTCTGTTTAGCCCCTTGTGGGCATTAAAGAAATAAGAAATGTTAGCA
>NC_069002.1:23998117-23999007 GCF_001194135.2 Octopus bimaculoides
GAGCAGTGCTGTTAGTGCTCCACTGGCGCAGGTGCCAGTCATCGAATATGGTTCAATCATGATTTCGATTTCACTTGCCTCAACAAGTCTTCACAAGCAGAGTTTAGTGTCCAATCAAGGAGAGGTTGGCATGGGTGCCAGTCATCGGATTCGGTTCGATTTTGATTTCAGATTTCAAATTCCAAATTCCAAAATCACTTGCCTCAACAGGTCTTCGCAAGCAGGGTTTTTAGTGTCCAATGAAGTAAAGATGCGAATCAGTGAGCTGGCTACACTTCTGGCAGAGGTCACAGATTATGCTCTCACTTACCTTGCCAGGTCTTCTCACGTACTGCATATTTTCGAAGGTCCCAGTCACTGGTCATTGCCTCGGTGAGGCCCAATGTTCGAAGGTCGTGCCTCACCACCTCATCCAAAGTCTTCCTGGGTCTACCTATTCCACAGGTTCCCTCAACTGCTAGGATGTGGCACTTTTTCACACAGCTATCCTCATCCATTCTCACCACATGTCCATACCAGCGCAATCGTCTCTATTGTACACCACGACTGATGCTTCTTAGGTCTAACTTTTCTCTCAAGGTACTTACACTCTGTTGAGTATGCACACTGACATTACACATCCAGCGGAGCATTCTGGCTTCGTTTCTTGCAAGCTTATGCATGTCCTCAGCAGTCACGGCCCATGTTTCACTGCCATATAGCATGGTTGTTTGTACACATGCGTCATACAGTCTGCCTTTTACTCTGAGTGAGAGGCTCCTTGTCACCAGCAGAGGTAAGAGCTCTCTAAACTTTGCCCAGGCTATTCTTATTCTAGCAGCTACACTTTCACTGAACCCTCCCCAGCTACAAACTTGGTTACCTAGGTAGCGGAAGCTATCAACTACTAA
>NC_069002.1:24000600-24001642 GCF_001194135.2 Octopus bimaculoides
ATATATATATATATATACGATAGGCTTCTTTCAGTTTCCGTCTACAAAATCCACTCACAAAGCTTTGATCAGCCCAAGGCTATAGCAGAAGACACTTGCCCAAGGTGCCATGCAGTGGGATTGAACCCGGAACCATGTGGTTGGTAATCAAGCTACTTACCACACAGCCACTCCTGTGCCTATATATATACATATGCTGTGTGTGTGTATGTATATGTGTGCTATGTGTGTGTGTGGCTGTGTTTACGAACCACATGGTTCCGGGTTCAGTCCCACTGCGTGGTACTTGGGCAAGTGCCTTCTACTATAGCCTCGGGCCGACCAAAGCCTTGTGAGTGGCTTTGGTAGAAAAAGGATTGAAAGAAGCCCGTCTTGTATATATATATTAGGATAGCTGGTCCCTCTGTTGGGTCGACATGTGGTAGACTCTCTTCTTCCTATTCATTCTCTTTATTAAGCAGCCTTCCACAGTGGCGGCTCAAAACCTCTCTCTTTGCAGCCTTGTTTAGTGCAAGTGAGCCATCATCTAAGTGGACACATTTCTCTCCTATGACATCACAATTATAGAACTGATTTTAAATTCTCATTCGCAGGATAATGCTACACTTTTTTCTGCAAAATATAGGGGTACTTTATCCTGTTCAGGCTATATTATTAGCATTATCCTGCGTTTGGGAAATGAAAATCACTTCTTTAACTTCTAAGACATCTCAATGCTTCTAAAAGCAAACTTCGTTTGTTTGTTTACGTTTATCGTAATTTGAATTTAAAATATATATATTTATGAGTGCGTGTATATGTTTGTGTGTCTGTGTTTGTCCCCCCCAGCATCACTTGACAACCGATACTGGGGTGTTTACGTCCCCGTATCTAGCGGTTCGGCAAAAGAGACCGATAGAATAAGTACTAGGCTTAGAAAAATAAGTCCTGGGGTCGATTTGCTCGACTAAAAAGTGGTGCTCCGGCATGGCCACAGTCAAATGACTGAAACAAGTAAAAGAGAGTAAAAAGAAAATAATATCGACAATAATCATTATTGTTG
>NC_069002.1:24001847-24005022 GCF_001194135.2 Octopus bimaculoides
TATATATATATATGTTATGCGTATGTATGTATGTATGTATGTATATATGTATTTATACATACACAATTCGTAATATACATATACATGTTGTTTTTAAGAATTTAGTAAATTATATTATATAAACCTTGAAATTATATCATGTTATAAACCTTGAAATACATGAAGCAATGGATAATAGCATGTAGGAATGTAGAATATTATTGTTTTATTCTTTTACTTGTTTCAGTAAAAGCTGAACCACTAAGTTGCGGGGACGTAAACACACCAACACTGGTTGTCAAGCAATGGTGGTGGGGGATAAACATGGACACACACACAAGCATATACATATATATATACAACGGGCTTATTTCAGTTTCCATCTACAAAATCCACTCATATGGCTTTGGTCAACCTGAGGCTATAGTAGAAGACACTTGCCCAAGGCACCACACAGTGGGACTGAACCCAGAACCATGTAGTTTGTAAGCAAGCTACTTACCACACTGCCACAAAAAATCCCTCTCAGTGGAAAATGTTGAAGGCTGCCTCTGGGACATGAATCAGATCTGTCAAACTGGATGAAGAAAATTCAAAGTGATGCTTTGGTATAATGCTTTGCATGTCTGTCATGTTAACAGAAGATATGAGTTCACATCCCAAAGGTAGCCTTCAATTTCTTTCAATCAAAGGGTCTTTTTTTTTTACCTTAGTATTCTAAATGCAGCTAGTTGTAGCCTTAACTTCTTCAAGAGAATGGAAGTAAATGTTTTTACTATGGTAGAACTTGAAGTTTTAAAATTCTTATGATGTGAAACATAATTCTCACTGGTAGGAAAAAAGTTTCTAAAATGGATGGAGAAAATTGAAAGAGTTGCTTTTGTAAAATGGTTAGAATGTCTATTATGGTCATAAATGATATGGGTTTGGCCCCAAAGTCAGCTTTTGACTTTCATATTCAAGGGGGTTGTTTTATGCTAATACTGCACATCTTACGTTTGGTGAGTTGGCAGAACCATTAACATGCATGATAAAATATTTTGTGACATTTCTTCAAACTTCACATTTCACATTCTGTTGGAGTTGATTTTTCCTTTCATCCTTTTGGAATTAATGTAATTGGCTAGCCCCCGCCTACTCTGCCAAAATTTCTAGCCCCACCACTGTGACTATAGTGGAAAAGGTTATCAATTGCTCTACTGCAAGTTCTACTGTTTAAATAAAAATTCACACATACACATGCATACACACACATGTATATGCATCTATATATGTACACACACTACGTATGTGTGTGCATTATCATCATCATCGTTTAACATCTGGTTTTCATGCTGGCATGGGTTAGACGGTTTGACAGATGACTGGAAAGCCAGGAGGCTGAACCAGGCTCCAATCTGACCTGGCAAAGTTTCTACAGCTGGATGCCCTTCCTAATGCCAACCACTCCGAGAGTGTAGTAGGTGATTTTTATGTGTCACTGGCATGGGGGCCAGTCAGGCGACACTGGCATCAACCATGCTCAAATGGTGCTTTTTACGTGCCACCAGCACGGGTGCCAGTCAGGTGGCACTGGTATCGACCACGCTCAAATGGTGCTTTTTATGTGCCACCAGCACTCGTATCAGCTGTGTTCGAATGGTGTTTTTTACATGCCACTGGCATGGATGCCAGGCAGGGGTCACTGGTATTGGCCATGGCTACAATCTCACTTGGTTTGTTGGTCTTCTTAAACACAGCAAAGATCTCGGTCACTTGACGAATGGGGCTGTAATTTAACCCCAGGAGACATCATCTCCAGCTGGCTATACGACACAATCTGTGTCCTTATATTTTCAAACAAGGGAATCTAGCACCCCCACTCAGCTCAAAACAATATCTGTGTATCACGATTTCCAGGTTATTTCCCTTCATCAGCACAGAATAATTGTGCTAAATTACAGTAACATTTGTTCTAAACCAGGACTGCCATGATATGTTGGCAAACAGTCTTTACTACAATTAATCATCAGGTTTTGCAAGTTTTTTTTTTAAATTCAAGAATATATTTATCTTTCAAAGTTAATCACACACCTATATATATATATATATATATATATATATATATATAGCTTAGCTATATGTTGGCTTGGTTTCTCTAGTCAGGCTTCACATCATATAGAGAGGGGGAAGTGAGAGTAAAAAAATGGTATAAATAGAGGGAGTGGGTGAAGGTAAAAGAAAGTATAGTATGTGTTAACATATGAGATGCTGGGTGAATGTTAATAACTTTCTGAAAAATGTTACTGTTTTTATATGCAAAGCAGACATAGGCTTTTGACAAAGTAGTTTGCGATTATGTTGACATTCAGAATAATAACTTTTATTACATATATATAAAAAGAAATATGTAGTATTTAATTATATTTTAAGGTAATAAATATTTTCATTTTGAAAATTAATATTCATTTCATCATTTTGTGTAAGCACAGAGGAATTCGATAAAAGTTAAATAATTATTGTAGATAAGCTATATTCTGTACTATTAACCATGGTGGCAAAAATACACTTCCAAAACTATCTGTCATATGACAGGTAATACTAGTCATCATCATAATCATTTAAGACATGTCTTCCATGCTGGCATGGGTTAGATGGTTTGACAGGAGCTGGCAAGGCTGGAGAGCTGCTCAGGTCCCATTGTCTGCTTTGGCTTCTAATCCTGCATAGATCCATGGATCTACGTAGGATTGCACCTAAGGACTCATGCTCTGGTTTCTATGACTTCAGAAAATTGAACTATGAACTTTTATGCTTCTTTTTCTTCTTTCTTTCCATCTCATTCTTTTACTCCCTTCCTCAATGTCGTCATCTCATTTTCATTTTCCATATCCATCTCTGATGACAGGATATCCCCTATTTGGAGATATCTCAGAAACAGCTGTAAGATTTTGAATTTTTACAATAATAATATTGTATACAACTTGAGATGTTTGCCTTGCCTCAATGTTTGCTGTCCTGTTTAGCAATTATATATCTGCTGCATGGGAAAAATGCAATGGCTATATAACCACCATCTCGGCTATAACCCTTGTAGCCCTAGTAATCCATTACAGCACTTACACCTGTGAATTAAGCCACTATACTTTGTGTGTGTGCTGTGTGTGTGTGTGTATACATATATATATATATATATATATATATATATATATATATA
>NC_069002.1:24005231-24008678 GCF_001194135.2 Octopus bimaculoides
ATATATATATATATATATATATATATATATATATATATATATATACATACATTTTTTCAGACATAATACATATGTTATATATGCATATTTCTCACAAACATATGATGACTTGTGTGGTGACATTGTTTAACCTTTTAGCATTTAAATCAGCCATATCTGGTCCAAATATTCCACTTGTTTTATGTCAAAACTGACCAGATCCAGTCTCTCACACCAACCCTACAATGTCAGGAAGCTACAGAATAAGCCATGATTAATTCAAAGCAATGTGAATAAATAAGAAATGTTTGACAAAAAAATATCTGAATGCTGAAGAGGAGTTGTACGCCATCAATCTCACTCTTTCATCCATGATTGTCTTCAGTCTCGCAACAAGACCAGGTTGAGATGAATGGAGATGGAGACAGATGTAGCAAATGACCAAGATGTCTTGCTTCACCATGCTCTCTGCAGTCCATAATGCATTGCATTAGCTGCCTTTCTTCCTGTTGGTTTATGAAGGTTTCTTGCATAGAGTCCATGAGAACCAGTGATTAATTGGTTTACACAAATTCAAAATAAAGAAAAAAAACTAAATTCATTCAGATAAATATTTCAAATTACCATGCTACTTAATAAGGTTCTGAAGCTTGCAAAGAAAATTTCAGAAATAACTAGAGATTAAACTAATGTTATATTAGCGGCAAGAAAATCCGTTATCAAAGTTGAGAAAATTGAATTAGATAAAATAAGCTCAATATGTTTGACATATGCATGGGTTCTACGGATTCGGTGCAGGTTACAGTTTTAGTATGAATTTATATTATATTTTGCCTAAATAGGAAATTCCCTGAAATAGCAGAAGGTCTATATAGGGATGATGCACTTTTTACAATAGTAAACACATCTAGTAGAATGATAGAAAACAGAAAATTTTTAAAACTCTTTGGAAACATAGGATTATCAATAATGATAGAAAATGAGCACAACTCTGTTGTTTCATTAGATATCAACAAAGGAATTTATAAACCATTTCATGAAGCTAATAAAAACATAAAATATATAAACATTGACAGCAATCACCCCAAATTGGTAACAAACTCACTAATAAAGAACATTTCGACAAGAATAACCAACCTATCTGCCAGAGTATTTTCAAACTAAATGACTACTATAACTTAACATTTAACAAAGCAGGGTATAAAGATAAAATGAAGTTTAATAAGGTGAATAACAAACCTAAATTCAATAACACAAATCTAAAATCTAGTACTCTAAATAAATCTGCGAACAAGCAAAATAGTAACAGAAACTTAAAATTAAATATAAAATTTAATAAAATAATGAGAAAAGGGAATTCTAATGGGGAGAATAATTCAATAAAGTATTATTGAAATTTGAAAAGAGGAAAAATTATTAGAAAGTTGACAACCAAGTTAAAACTTCTCAAGCTGCTTGTAGGTATGAAGATAAAATAATCTCTAATAAAAACTAAAATTCTTTTAATATAAAAACACCTAAAGAATTTAAAGATAAAATAAACACTAGCCTAGATATAGGTCGAAATGGAAGAATACCTACTCCTTCAAAAAACTGGTATAAACATCAAGATCATAATTATAACTCAAAAAATACTCTGTGGTTAATTATTCCATTCAGTAAGCAAATGAATTATAATTTTGCCAAATTGTTCAATACAGCAATAGAAAAATATTTTCCTAAGAATTATAGATATGGAATTTTTAGGAAACACAATCCATTTGGCCTATTCTAATAGTAGAAGCATTGCATAAATAATAGATCATAACGAAAAAATGATTTCAAAATTTCAAAAAATCTATTCTGATCAGAGTGGGAAAGTAAATATTCAGAATGATAATGTCACACTGAATAAAAAAAAATTAAAAAAACTCGGAAGAAAATGCTACAAATTTGACAGTCATAGAAAGGGAAACAACCCAGTTTAATCTAATTAATAACAGAATCAAATAAAAATTCCACTAGAAATGCAACAAATATAAGTATAATGCGATGTGAAAGAGTAAATAGTAATAAAGAATTTAGCAAAAACAAATCTGAGAGAAACATAAAAAAATTATCTCCTGTTCTGTTAATAATAAATGTAAGACTAAAAATATAATATATAGATGTAAAGTTACATCTGAGGGAAATGAATACTTTTACATCGGTGCAACTGCACTAATTTTCAAAAGCCTGACTAATCACTTAAATTCATTTACAAATAGAAATATAAAATTCCAAACAAGATTAACTAGGTCAATCTGGTCTATTAAAAACAAAAACAAAGATTATACTATCAACTAGGAATTAATTAGTACTGCAAAACCTTACAGACCTGGAACTAGTAAATGTGGCCTAGAAAAATTTTACCAAAGTTTTACATCAGAGGCTAATAGAAAAAATCTAGACAAGAACAAGCTTTAAGATGCTTGGCTATAAGAAAATTTACCTTTGCTCAATGTAAATGAGTTATAAATATTTTAGCAATGAAATTTTTTTAAATAACTGACTATAAGGAATAAACGAATGATTATCCAATCAATACTTGGTATTGAAAATAGTTCATGTCTAAATTAACATACAATTCCACTTCATTGAATGCATAGAAAATCAACATAAAACTTTAACTAGCTAAATGTCCAAAGATAGTATAGTGAAAACCCTAAAGAAACTGCAATTGCAACAGCATCTAACCGATGCAGTTGAAACATATGTAGGTCCATTTGAGGCTGGTTTTAAATATAAAAATGAATTAAAGGTAATGTTAATGCCACTTCACCATAATCCTTAATAAAATTGAATAGAGTCAAGAATGCGTATGCTTAGACGGCTACACTACACGTTTTGGTACAACATAGATCCACATATACACAGGATGTATACAGTAATATTACCAGCTATTTGGTGATTCTAAGGGTGAACAAGTTCTACTTTGTACTATACAACGTTTCTAATGGAATACACCTTAAATATATAACTTTTATGTGTGTGATATTTCATTATACAACCGTAATATGCTACAAAGTATATTAAACATTTTTATAAGTCAATACCTTGTTCTTCTGTGTTAGCAGTGTTACTACATCACTCATTAGAGTTATCTCTAAAGATAGTCTATAGGAATTACAGCCAACAGTGATTTTGTTCGGATGTTTTTGTATCTGAGACGTCAGATGTGTGTGCAAGTGTGTGTGTGTGTGTGTGTGTGTGTGTGCGTGTCCCCTTCTTTTGACATCACATGATAGTTGTAAAAAAACAGTCTTTGTCATATAGAATTTGTTATGCAAAAATTGTAACATTCTTTTAATTAAACAAATTATTCATATGTGGAGTTAATTGGATCTAAAAATATTAAATAAAACTGTTTTGTAAAAAGGTTAACATATTTACTTTTATTTAACAATATATAGAATATTTATGTTATAGAATTTTATTTACAGCAACACA
>NC_069002.1:24009103-24011979 GCF_001194135.2 Octopus bimaculoides
ACACACACACACACACACACACACACACACACACACACACACACACACACACACACACAGACACACACACACACACACACACATATGCAAATAGAGCCATATACTTGCACACACCATTGTATTTGTGCTGAGATCAACATTTTTCTTTTCATGACTAAGTAAAATTGTTTGTGTGTAGAATTAATAGAGCAAAAGTTAATTAAACTCGTTATGCTATGTTAGGTAAAAGTTCAAGTGTAGATATTTACATAAGACTCCTGAAGACAAAAAAAGAATATATGTTACCATGAGGTTTACATACAACCACAAAGAAACCTACTCAATGTCTATGTAACCCATAGTAACAGATAATATTCCGTATTTCAAATCTTTTTTTTGTGATCCATTCGTTGACAAGGACATAAATTCATTGCCTCAACAACCTGTTTAACATTATTTACATTTGATGGCTATTTGTCCTCATATTGTTTGTTGTTAACACAACGTTTCGGCTGATATACCCTCCAGCCTTCATCAGGTGTCCTGGGGAAATTTCGAACCTGGGTTCTCATTCCTAAGGTATTCTTCAATATTATTATTATCATTCATGTCACTGCCCGAAATTTTTTGTCAAACCATCTAACCCATGCCAGTATGGAAAATGGACACTAAACGATGATGATGATGATGATGATATATGTATGTATATATGTATGTATGTGTGTGAGTGTGTATCTGTGTATCTTTATGTATGTGTTTGTTCTCCCACCACTGCTTGCCAACCAGAGTTGGCTTGTTTACATCTCCATAACTTAGCACTTGGTCAAAAAGAGACCGTTATAACGAGTACCAGGTTTTAAAATAATTGGTACTGGGGTCAATTTATTCATCTAAATCTTTCAATGTCATGTCTCAGCATGACTGCAGTCCAATGACCCAAACAGACAAAAGATGGAAGATTGTCTCTAATAAAAATAACCATCAACCTCAGAGATTAGGCAAACAAGGTTATATTCACTTGAGAATACTAGAAAGCTTAACACTACATCATTTGTACTTTCTTAGGGCTTGATAAAATTTTCTTCCAATTGTTGTTTTTAGAATGGTGGAATCTTTGGAATTGAAAATGTACAGCACTATTAGAATTTCATTGCTTACTTTCAGGCCTCACTTTTATACATTTTCATCTTTTCTTAGCGATGGAAAAAAATGCATCTTTAATGTACTTTGTTTAGGCCTCATACCTGACCAAAATAAATTGATTCTCAAAATACATTATCTGTTAATACTTGGTTTTTGGTGTTGTGTATTTACATCAATCTCCAGGATTCTTTCTTTCATAAATTCATGGTTTATTTTTCTTTTTTCTTTTACAATTTAAACATTTTTATATTTCATATTTACTCTTAATATGTTGTGACACCAAGTACCTGAGGTAAAAAGCTGTTTTCTATTACATGTTCCTGTTTTTATAAAATATACAACCTTGTAGATACATGTACAATGCACACACACACACACACACACACACAATACACATAACAGAAACATGCATTATACACAATACATGCACATGCAAATACACACATACAATATATGCACATTGAATATACACGAATACATGCACATGCAATATGCTTAACATGCACAATATATATTAATACCTATGCAAACAATGTATATGCATGTGCATAATATTTATGATGCATAATACATACATATATACAAGACATACACATTATATACAATGCAATAATGTATGCAAATATGCACAATACGCAATACATATGCATACAATATGCATAATACATACATACAAAATAGGCATAATAAAAGCACACATACACATGTATATAATACACATGCACACATATTACATGTTTATGATACACATGCACATACAGAGTAGGCAGACATATGCAAAACACACATGCATTAAAAACTAAATATACAATGGGAAATAGCTAAGAGTGGAGTACTGAATACTGTACACAGCATGTAATTTACTGAAGTTTCTCTCCAAGTTGGAGACAACACAAAACCTAACAGCAAATTTTAGAGACCCTCAAGAAAGTGAGAAGATTTTAATTAAAACAATTTTCAAATAGATTTTCATCATTAGAGGTGTAATTACAAATCGTCATGGCTAGTGAGTGTGTACAAAAATGCAAAATACTGAACTGTAGCCAAGGTAGGACTAATTAAGTTATTACTGACGAGGTTTTTAAAGAAGCTGAAAAATGTTGATAGTTGGCTTCTTCAAACAATCAAAGTATTGTCTGCTTTATAAGAATTTGTGCCTGGTATTGAGTACATCTCACCATAAAACACACACACACACACAAAAAACACATGCCTTTTGCTCTTTGGTGTTTCAATCATAAATAGATTGGTACATATGCGCACACACAGACACACATACACTCCCATGCACACACACAACATGTGAGAGAGAGAGAGAGAGAGAGAGAGAGAGAGAGGAAGAGCAGTGAGTGAAGTTTTGGAGTGGGTGAGGTGTTGCAGAGGAAGTCAGGAATGGTAAAATGTAGGAAGAGGAGAGTAACAAAAGTTAATCGGGTTTTATGGCTTTCATTAATAAAAGATGAACAAAATGATTTCTTGATTTTATGCTTACTTTCATGATCTGTAACTATACAAAGATTGTTTATTGTAATGCGTGCATGTATAGACGTATAAACATGTATATACATACAAACACATAAACATGAACGCATACATCTATGAATGTGTAAACATATACGTAACAAACTATCTAGATATTTCTCTGCATGTGAGTGTATATGTGGTTATATCTGAGATATGTCTGTCTGTGTATATAGATGTTTTTATGAGGCCACATGTTGATAAAGGGATATATATATATATATATATATATA
>NC_069002.1:24012364-24014578 GCF_001194135.2 Octopus bimaculoides
TATATATATATATATATATATATATATATATATATATATAGTGATATAACAATATAGTGAGTGTGTGTCTGCATGATAAAAACGTGAAGATGTGTGTGTGTATGCGTGTTTTAAAATATCCTAAAAAGAATTAATTAAAATCATTCATAATACTTTTATTTGCAGTTCTGGAATCCAAAAAAGAGATTAATGGAATAGAAACATTTATATTGTTGTTTTATGACTTCAGAGACTTAAATATTCTGGAATAATTTAATATCTGGTTATGAAATTATATTTTTTGGGTGAATCATTATTGAGAGCCAATCAGCAGAGTATAAAAGTTTTAGATTGGGCGAATCCGTTTCTCCTGTTAATGTATATGACGTTTAAAATAAAACCGATAATGATAGTTGTTAGTTGGTGAATATGCCTCACTTACAGTTGATAATATTTCTCAGCTCATATCTTTTATTCGATTATTTTATGAGACAAAAAACTGTTAGGAATCTTCCTGAAGTTTAGTATTAAGCTTTATTGTTCGAGACAAATGCATTCTATAATTTTAAGTTTAGTTGGACACATCTGTTTTATTGCA
Source organism: Octopus bimaculoides (assembly GCF_001194135.2). Taxonomy (NCBI): domain Eukaryota; kingdom Metazoa; phylum Mollusca; class Cephalopoda; order Octopoda; family Octopodidae; genus Octopus; species Octopus bimaculoides. The sequence continues at coordinate 24,012,942 of NC_069002.1, forward strand.
CAAAGTTAGTGCATATGTAGAAGTCACAATGCAGGTTCCTGCTCTGAAAGATATTCAATATGAGACGCAGTTTGCAGGGAAAAGACCACCTTAATATCAAGTGATTTCAGTATAAAGAGTGTATTACCATTTATCAGAGAAAGGTGGGGGGTGGGGGGAGGGGCACTGAGAGAATCTAGAGTACCAGACAAAAGACCTTCGTTTCTGTTCTGTTCAAAGCCCACCTAATTTTTTTTTTTTTTTTACCACTGAAACCAATTCTTTTCTCTTTTTCTCACTGCCTGTCTCTCACACTCTTTCTTTCACTCACTCACTCACTCTTTCTCTCTCTCTCCCTGCCAACCTGTCTGTCTGTCCATTTTCCTGTCATTCATCCACTCTTTCTCTCTCTCTCCCCACCCATCTGTCTTTCTCTCTGGCTGTGTTATACCTGATGAAGGATAGTCTCCTCCAACTCTAAAATACCCAACATATCATATGCCAAGACGGTACCCCTCACGACTCCACCAAGAAATGAGAGCCCAAGTATGGAAGCTATATTCATGGTAGGCATCTATGGTGATCTCAGTCTTCTGTTACACTTATGCTACAAGTTCATGGCTGGTAATTAAAGATAGTGTGTTCAATGCCCAGGTTGACATGACATGCCACAAGCAGGGTTCTTAAACTCCCAAGATTATTCATCTATTCTCTGTTGACCGACATATGTATAGGTCATTCGAACTATCTTGTTATCAACTAAGTTGATGACTGATGCTACGTGCTGTAAATTTCCTAGCTTTAATAGTATCACAAAAGGCCTGGTTGGAGTTCTTTTACAGGGCTTACAAAAGCTGAAGGACTGCTGCAACAAGTACGTGAATCTGAGAGGGGAATATATTGTATAAAATCATAATAAATCAATCCTTCTGTATTTTCTTTTACCCAAAGCCAAAAACTTTTCAGCACTCCCTTGTATACATATGTATAGATGTAAGTAAATTTATAAATAACCCTTTCTACTACAGGATCAAGGCCTGAAATTTGGGGGAAAGGTGGCTAGTTAATTACATTGACTCCAGGGATCAAGTAGTACTTATTTTATTGATCCTGATAGTATGAAAGACAATGTCGACCTCAGCGTGCAAACGGTTCTGTCAGGTCGCTGCCTTAAGTAAATTTATAAATAATACTTTCAGATTATTTACATATCTTGGAGAGTTAGTGGTGGAATATTGGTGAATAGAGATTTAGTTAGAAAAACTCAAACCTTTATTAACTCACTTTCACTCTCTATTTCCTTATTTTCCTTGGTTTCTCCATCTTCCAAATCTTCCGCCAGAACTTATAAATACACCACTGGGATCTTTTCCCTTTGAATGGCACATCGAGAAATTAATTTTTTGTAACTAAACACTTTCAAACTTCGGACACTGGTAGAATGTGTCATATAAAACATCTTTTACTCTTAGTGTTGCTGAGAAAAGTTTATATTTTTAAAGTTATTTTGTGTTAAAGTTGTCACATCTTGGTAATTTCAACCAATCAATGACGTATTCAGCTGAATAAAATTATTGCTGTTGTTTGTCAACAACAACTATCGGCAGTGTATATTTCGTTTGTCACTGTTATTTATGACATCGTTCGTGCGTTTGTAC
>NC_069002.1:24015045-24016907 GCF_001194135.2 Octopus bimaculoides
ATGTTTTATGTGCCACATTCTACCAGTATACGAATTTTGAAAGTGTTTAGTTACAAAAAGTTATTTTTTAAATGTGCCGGCCAAAGGGAAAAGATCCCGCCACTGTCAATATGTGGAAATTTGACTACTACTTCTATCATATCAAGCAACCCCATACAGAGTCGGCTCAAAGTACCGGCAACTCGGGCAGTCGTCCGGGGCGCCAAGGAGGGCGTGATAAAGACAAGGAAATTACCACGACCGTCAGCTCGTACACGCCAAAGTTCAGCTTGCCTGGGGCGCCAGCATCCCTAGGGCCGGCCCTGACCCCATAGAAGCTGTAGCGAGATCTGATGGGTAACTGCGTATTTAGGCTGCATGTTGTTCCCATATAAAACCAAATTCACAGAAAAATTCGTGTAGTAATTTCACAAGACCGTGTAAGCAGTTGAACGTAATTTATTGTGTTGCATTTGTATGAATAGATTTTCATGAATTACATTTAATAGAAACAGTATGGTAGAAATAACATAATATGGCATGCAAAGAAAATGTCCGTTTGAAGTTTAACACTTGGGCTGATTTTGATATTAAGCATATATACAGGTGCCGTATCGTGGTTTCTTCTTCGATAGAACAGCTCGAGGGAGAGTGTGTAATTCGAAACTCGACCCAAGACACTCTAAACATAACGCGAGTGGAGAGGACATCTGGACACACTGAGAAATTGGAGCCCTTTTATTGACTGTATTTATAGGCTTTGCTCACGGAAAGTTCCAGACAGGCTACAGGACTATCACGTGAACAACAGCCGTTAATTGAACAATATATTGGTTGCGTGCATGATCAAACTGCGATTGAATTGTCATTTGAAAATCTTTTGTGGCAAAACGCGGGTTCTAATCCAATGCTACAAGGCTTTCCAAAATAAAGCTGATAAACTTACAGATGTTTCAATTTCAGCAGTCATCTTACCCGGTTACGCATCTCAAGTACAACAACCTAAACACAAGAATCATGTTCGATACGTATTCTGGTTTACACCCGCCACTCATGAAAAAAGGACGATTCTATTACAACTAAACTACGTTTATATCACATTTATACCGTAAGCAGGTGTGCGTATTCTTTACCTTCGCCCCCTAAGCAACCCTTATCAGCACACTCACACACATCTCTTATCAAACTAACTACAAAAGTAATAGCATAACAATCCGCTTACGACACTAAATAAATTCACCAATGCAACAACAGTCACACAGCGATTTTTCAGGAAACTGTCACCTGTCTGCAACCAATGAAATAAGTATCAATCATGTACCGGTTCTATTTACCGAATAATACTTATCTCCGTCAAATTCAGGAAATAACCAATACTAAATCTGACGCACACTAAAAGCAATTTGAGAGAAAATTTTACAACGCAATATCCTTTTCTACTCAAGGCACAAGGCCCGAAACTTTAGGGGAGGGGGCAGTCGATTAGATCGATCCCAGTACGCAACTGGTACTTAATTTATTTACCCCGAAAGGATGAAAGGCAAAGTCGACCTCGGCGGAATTTGAACTCAGAACGTAATGACAGACGAGATAACTTTAAGCATTTCACCCTGCGTGCTAACGTTTCTGCCAGCTCGCCGCCTTGTTCACAACGCAATATTAACAAGTATTTCTGCTTGATCTATACACTTTATAGGAAAGTGGTTATACACCATTAGGTGTACACCCGCTTTCCTATATTAAATTCTAAATAATAACGGAACGCAGAATTCTGAACTATGAACACAACAATATTTATTTATGGAGGAAATAGGCTTGGTTGCTGAGACGTTGGAATGTTGGAATGAGCTGTCCCCAGAGTTGGAATGCTGGAGAGACAGCTT
>NC_069002.1:24018537-24024110 GCF_001194135.2 Octopus bimaculoides
ACTGATAGAACGGTTGGTCTATTACTGGCATTTAGTCACCATTTTTTGAAAAGCTATGTGAACAATCACATAAGGCTGTATGGACGAATCACGTCGGATTCATATCAGAAGGACTGTGTGAATCGAATCACGTCGCGGTCACCAATTTGTAAGAACGACCGTGCGAACTCAAAAAGGAGAAATGGTGACGAATGGAAAAACAGAGGACTCCTTTTATTTAGGACGAGTCACACGGTCGAACACAAAATATATATCAATGATGATATATGAATATGTTATACTACGATAACATAGATTTCGTAAATACCAGTAATTAAGACGATATTGAATACAACCGTATGAGATGAATAACAGAGATATTTATTGTGGCATCAAAAGTGTATGTCTGTGTGTGAGTGTGAATGCGACATATAAAAACATAATAAAAGACAGGCCGTCGTACAAAGAAAAGAATGTATGTGAGTGATACATGTATGCGTATGTGAGATATTACAGCAGATAGAAAGAGTCAGTAACACGTGAGCATTTATACCAGTTCTTGAGTACACAATAGGATGAGTCTGTATGTGAAAGAAGTTGAGGCTGTGAGTGTGGCAAGGCGATCACTAGTTGTGATGTTGGCTTCCATGCCGGGCCGGGCTCTTGAGGACAGACGTTCGTCGCTGGCTGAATTCTCTTGTCTATTATTAATCGTGGTGAATATGAAACACCTAACAGAATCGAAGATAGAGAGATGTTCCGCGGTGGTTTGGATTGGTGTACATAGAATGTCGTGTCACCAGTTATAGGAAGGTACCGTATTTACTTATGTCAGCGGCGGCTAATGTAGTATTGTCGGTCGGCAGATCAGAATCCTCGGCTGCGTTTGTTCTTACTCGGGGTCACCAATTATAGGAAAGTGGTTATACACCATTAGGTGTACACCCGCTTTCCTATATTAAATTCTAAATAATAACGGAACGCAGAATTCTGAACTATCAACACAACAATATTTATTTATGGAGGAAATAGGCTTGGTTGCTGAGACGTTGGAATGTTGGAATGAGCTGTCCCCAGAGTTGGAATGCTGGAGAGACAGCTTGACCCGTCCATGCTCATGGCCGGCCGACCGAGAAAGAGAATGAAAAGAGCGGGAACGTTTAGATGTTGAATTCCACGCATGCGCATGAGACAAGGCGTTACTACAACTTCAAACTTACTTTTTATCTAAAATAAAAAGAAGGCAAAAGAGGAACGCCATCTGTATACTTTATAGGAAAAAAGATCAATAATTTCAGGAACTAAAACAGTTCACTTTATTCAGGTATCATACATACCTATCCATCAAAATAAAGAGGAGTCCACATGGCGCAACGACCGGAAGTTGTAATGGACTAGTATCGAAAGATCGCCAAAAGGAGTTATTGCCACGAAATTACTGTAAAATATATCATACAGACGAGAAAGTAACATTTTCGAACGCAGTACAGCCGTGAAAACAGCTGAAAGATTGGGTATTTTACCACCATAAGATGGAGAAAGTAGAACTTCCAAAATAACCAGTAAAGACTAAAAGAACATTGGGTACTACTTAAATACAGAGGTCCCTTAATGGTACCACTTAAATGCAGGTGTTACGTACAAGACATTTTAATTGTACGCTGTGTTGACGTGTAAGGACACCCTAACCAACGTTACGTAGATGCATCGGGACTTCGGTATTTAAGCGGGACCTCTGTAGTTAAGCAGTGCCGAGAACTGTAATGAATATTTACAAAATGAATATTTACAAAATGAATATTTACAAAACAGAAGCATAAAAACCCAGCTCTTCCTTCTTTAGAGAAGATATATAAAACAGTAGCTGAGGGAAGCGAGGAGTGGATAGGAAAATATATTGAAATAATTTTTAAAAGTTTAGGCATAAAAACGGGATTACTAAATGCAATGCAAAAAAAGGGTCGGCAAGAAAAGTCACTTGATATACGAATATTAGGCATAAAAAACTTAGTTTCTGACCAAGAACCAAAGGCTCGAAACCGAGTTGATACCTATCGTTATACGGACGAGTGTCAAACCGTGTACAAGCTTTCCTGTCAGAAATTACCAAAAACAGAATGAGGTGAAGATTCAATCTTACTTCGAAATACTGGAAGATCGTGAACAAGTTCTCACAGTATTTCTGAACCAAAGTAGAAATATATAAAGAGATATAATAAAGTTGGTAGCTTAATACACCGGAAACAATTTCAGTATTACATAATAACCGTTGAATTGTGACAAGCCAATACCATAAAAGGTTGTCAGATGATTATATCATTAAGTCAAAGACATTTCGTTTCCCACAGACATAGCGGTTAGGCCGAATCGGTAAGATACTTTTGTCTACCAGATGCGGAAATATATTTGCATCGTACTTGAACTGGATTGCTGGGTGTGAAAATTTAATTTTAACTTTCGGACGCCACTAAAATTTACATAACTGAAATTTGAATTGAAATAGAGTAAAAAATAAAATTAAAGAGGGATTTTCAATGTTCAGATCCCAATGATTTATAATATTTAATGAAAACCGGGAAAACTAAACCGCTACACAAAAAGAATGTAGCGATGTGGTTAATTTTCCTACTGTTCCGCTCAGATAGACCAAACCTCAAAACGGCTCGGAACCTTACCGCGTTACCCGTGTTCGGTTTTTGAAGGAAAGATGCAGTTCCTAGTTTCAGACACAAAAGTAATTATTCCAGATCAGTTTCACTTCAATTACGCAATATTATTAATGTTTGTTCTGTTATTAACGCAAATTTATTATTTAGAGGAGGGGCAATGTCATCAGTTTTAGATTCAGCTTGAAAATCTGTATGAGAGAAGTAAAGGTGGGGGTAGAAAATACAGAGCGAAGTGTTTAATGGGGAGAGTGAAACACTAGAAGAAGATGAGGAAAAGATAAGACATACAGCGAACTAGTCCAGAAGATCAAAGTTTGTAGCATCGGTATATTTGACAAAAGGAAAAAGGAGCAGACCATATATAGAGGATTAAAGGTAGTAGTGTGTTAGTGAATGAGTTTTTGTGAATCAGCGAGAAGGCATTCATTTGCCTATGGAATATTTAACGGGGATACAGGCTGAATCTGGAGCTCACCTTCTGGCGTTAATGGAAGACATACTTTTAAGAGTGAAAGCGTATTTTGCTTCAAGTAGGCGGAGATCGTGGAGGCACATGGCTTAGTGGATAGGGTGTTATACTCATGATCGTAAGACTGTGGTTTCGATTCCTGATCCGGGTGATGCGTTGTTTTCTCAAGCAAAATACCTTAATTCAAGTTGCTCCAGTCCACTCAGCTGACAAAAAGGAGTATTACTGCAATGGACCAACGTTCCGTCCAAGGGGAATATATATATATATATAGTTTATGTGTGTGTGTGTTCCTTATGGATTCGAAAACTGAGTTGCCGATTTTGACGTATGAGGTATCAAAAGATTCAGTAATCTTTCGGCTACCAGATAAAGAGTGTTTTTTGCACAACAAAAATAACATCTACTGCAAAAATAACCTCTAAAACGAGATCAGTTCGCACAATTTTGAGGTCTTTAGCTAAGGGAAGCAATTCTGCCTCCCTTATCTTTATGTCTTACATAGAGTATAATGAGAAAATTTTAAAATACACGGAGTTTTACCAGGGAATGAAACTTCGACCGTTAACTTTTCAGTATTATTTAGTGGATAATCTTTTAATGCAAAGTATGTTTGTCAGTGTTTTGTTTGCCTCTGATGTAACAAACCCATCGAATAGGTTTCTTTTTCTCCTTCCTGAAATACTGTAAATCTGTCTTTCTTTTGATGAAAGGGTGTGTTTTAAGGGAGATTTGGCTTCTATTTGTAAGAAGCTCAAGTTTTCACAGACACACCTATGTGTGTGTGTGTGTTTTGTTGTGGTGAAAAAAATACTTTTTAGAATATTTTGCACAATGGAATCTGGACATCTTTCTTACTGCTAACCATTCAACTTTAATATACAATTGTCAATTGTTGGAAGTCAAGTAGACTGAGATGTACATACAGTGTTACTTTATAGAGTGGAAGTTCAATGCGAAGTTTTGAACTCATTGTCTTGTGCTTAGTAATCCATTACCGTAAATTTGAGGCCGTTAAGTCTTTAACCATTATTTTATTGGGTTTAGTCTTTCGATGGGCTCTTACCTTCAAAAATTTAATTAATCATACTGACCTCAGTATGTATTTCAATCTGGCTTTTATTTTATAGATCTCTACTTGATGAACTGCTAACTTCGAGACATAGTGGGACACAATACTCGATTTGACAACAAATGTAAACACACACACACATTAGGTGTAAGAATGACTGTGTGGTTGAGAAGTTTGCTTCCTAGCCACATGATTCCACGTTCAGTCCCTTTGCATGGTATCGTGGGAAAGTGTGTGTTTTGTTGTGGTGAAAAGAAATACTTTTTAGAATATTTTGCACAATGGTTTTTTTAAAAGGAATCTGGACATCTTTCTTACTGCTAACCATTCAACTTTAAAATACATTTGTTAATTGTTGGAAGTCCAGTAGATTGAGATGTACATATAGTGTTATTGTATAGACTTGTGACTGAAACTGCAGCGTTGTTCAACAGAAAATGACCGAAAAACATATTTATAAAGATTCGTTAGCTTCATACCCCTCGTGTGTCGATTCTGCCCATAGGAGAGGAACAAATAATACAGTATAGCTGTAGGTCATAACACCCGGGCAACGTCGGAGTGCAATGTTAGTATGTGTGTATGTGTGTGTGTGCGCGCGAACACACATATATACGTCATAGAATTCGGGAAACCGGCTTAATAAGCTTATGGCTCGGGCAGAACCTTTGATCTTTTCATTTGATATGACGTGGGCAAATGGAAGTTTGTGCAGAATGTCCGATGTAAAACTGAAATAAAAGCGGCAAATATGAGAGATCTGATAGTATAATGCAGCTTACAGAATCATCTTGATTGAGGAATCATAGTGGGAAGATTTAGCAAAATTGGTAAAGAGGATCTTGGCAAGATAACAGAAGGTTCCCTTAAAAACAGGGAAGTGGGATTGCTGCAAAATGTGTGACAGGCACCCAATATTTGGACGTGAGTGAACCTTTCCAAGTGTTTTATAGTATGCTCTCCTCCCCCACCCCTGCAACAGAGATGTAAGATCCTCTTAAATTACTCCCCGACCCCTTGAATTCAAATTTTCACGAGGTTATTTTTGTAAAATTTAGTTCTGGTGTACGATAATCTCATTTATTTAACAGGCTCCGAACTGCACGTGAATCACACGGCACGCGGGTTAGAGTCATTTAAGTAGGGTTTTTTTCTAAAAAAAAACAAAAAAACCGTTTTAACGATCTTGAAATGATTTGACATGAAGTTTAAACAGTTGCAGGAAAAAAAAACAATTAACAAATATATAACATTTATATTGTGTTAACAATATAAATATACTATAGTAATTGTATTTTTTAAAATGTGACCGTTAAATAGACTATCTTCTTATACGCAAGCTATCTCGCTTGTTTAATATTTCTGCATGTAATAATGTTTAACA
>NC_069002.1:24024695-24030488 GCF_001194135.2 Octopus bimaculoides
TATATATATATATATATATATATATATAGACATATAATGTATTATGTATATATAATATATATAATGCATTATGTATATATGATATATTATATATATATATATACATTTATACATATTAGATAAATATCTAAGATGTGTATTTGTGTATATACATGTTAGTTATACATATCATATGCATGTATGTGTGTGTATTTCATAAGTTAGATTTGTTGTATTTTATTCTGTATTTTGGTAAATTAATATTTTTGTGAAGTTACTTATGGATATATATTATATTAAATTTAAACGTTTTCTACAGTGGAGATAAGAAATATTCGCTGAATGGTTTGAGAAAAATTTCACACTGAATAGGCCGAGTAAATGATGTGTTAATGAGATTGCTATGCGAAATATGTTTGAAAACTTTCTCCCTTTATTTTCATCTACTTCAGCATCAATGAAGTCAGCTGATTATTGAATTAGTCGCAACTAACACATCGCTGAAGAAATATGATGAAGACAATATTACTCCAGAAAACATGTGTGCAGGAAAATATATGCTCAATAAAATATGGTACACATTAACTTATATATACATATTCGGATTTGTTCTTGTGTATTCGGTTATACTATATGGATTTATAAGATTTGAACATAGTTGCCTACAGCTTTTGAAGGCACTTGATAATTTTTTTTACGACTGTTCAAAGTAATATACAAATTTCGTGCTTTTTTACGTCTATATCATTATATTGTATGTAATTATGTTTAACTGCATATTAAATCTACTTATAAATGTGATTAATTTTCTTTCCTTCCTTCTTCCCTTCTTTCTTCCTTCTTTTCTTTGCCAAGCGGGAGGAAAAATTTCTTTTGCGAAGTAAAATTTTCGTTTTACAAATAATCTTTTCTACAAGGCTTGAGTGGGGGAGTGGACCAGTCGAGTATACCGATCCCAGTGTTTCACTGGTACTTAGTTTATCGACTCCGGTGGAATTTGAGTCGACCTTGGTGGAATTTGAACTCAGAACGTAGCGACGGGTGAAATACCGGTAAACATGTCGTCCAGCGTGCTAACGATTCTGCTACCTCGCCGCCTTTCCGTTTTACCATAAGCAAAAGGCCTGAAATTTTGGGGGTGGGAGATAGCGGATTGCGTCAACCCCTGAGTTGAAAGGCAAAGCTTGAAAGGCAAAGTCAACTTCATCGCTATTTGAACTCCGAATATAAAACCGGAGTATATGTTGCTAAACATTTTGTCCAACATACTAACGAGTCTGCTTTAATGGTATCAAATTTTTGCACAAGGCTAGCAATGCGTTGTGTGCAGGAGGAAAGTTGATTACGCCGTCCCCCGTACTTGAATGATACTTATTTATCGTCCCTGAAACAATGAAAGGCCAAGTCGACTTCGGTGGTATTTAAATTCAGAAAGCAAAGAGCAGGAAGAAATGTTGCTAAGCACTTCGTCCGGCGCGGGAATGATTCTGGCAGGTCGCCATCTTGAATAATAATAATTCTTTCCTACTCTAGGCACAAGGCTCGAAATTTTGGGGGAGGGGCCAGTCGATTAGATCGACTCCAGTACGCAACTGGTACTTAATTTATCGACCGCGAAAGGATGAAAGGCAAAGTCGACTTCGGCGAAATTTGAACTCAGAACATAAAGACAGACGAAATATCGCGATTAATAGACAAAATGAAGAGCACGATGTGATTGCAATGGATATTTTAATGGTTCAACGATATTTCGACAGCAAGCTTGTCTTTGTCGAGTTCAAAGTAAAAGTGATAAAAATTCAAAATTATAGAAATTCAAATCTAAAGTTTGACCGAGAGCAACCAGCGTCCACACATTGATGGAATGACATCATCAGTCTTTAAGTTTCAATTTTATAATTGGCGAATTAATAATAATAATAATAATAATAATAATAATAATCCTTTCTAGTATAGGCACAAGGCTTGAAGTTTGAGGGCAGGTTGCTGGTCGATTACTTCGACCCTCAGCGCAACGAAATGCTCTAACGATTCAGTCAGCTTACTACCTTCACTACCTTATAGTAGAAGTCGAATGTTTTCCACGCGACTCCACCCCCATTTTTTAGCTAAAACTTTATTCGATAGCGGAGATTACGATTTTGCCTAAAAAATACACGTATTTAAAGTTAAGTTTTAATTGGGGTAGGAAGGGAGAATTTAAACCATTGAAAACGTGTTTTTTTTTGGCAAAATTGTTATCTCCGATATCGCAAACATAGGAGTCCTGAAGAAAGTTTTGATAAAAAAATGGGGATGGGGTCGGATGGGACCACCGATGACATTAACAACAACAATTTACAACAATAATAATAACTGATTTCAAATTTTGGCACAAGGCTAAGATAAATCGATTTCATTGACCCAGTACTCGACTGGTACTTATTTTATCGACCCTGAAAGGATGAACGGTAAAGTCGACTTCGGCGGAATTTGAACACAGAACGTAAAGACGGACGAAATGCTGTTAAGCATTTTGTCCGGCGTCCTAACTCTACTGCCAGATCGTCGCCGCTCTCATGGCTTCTGGTCTTAACTGATTGGAGATATTATCATGTACATGGGTTTGTCTTGGTATAAAAGATGGGCTACAACAGACATTCTATTCAATACCACAGATTTACTTGTCAGTTGCTTGACCAGAACCAGATGAGTTTGTCCCTTGGTGTCGGACAATATGTGCATCTCTGATCACGAACAGAAGTAGTGGGGGAGCATCGTAGCCATGTGTTGAGAGGAATTCTTTGGTGTTTGAAGAATTCCCCTCTGGAAATATGGTTGTTTCGTTCAACATCCTTAAACAACCCTTATTGAGGGACCTTTTGAGTAGGATAGGCTACTTGACCTGAAGAAAACCCTAACTGGGCCCCACCTGCAAAGTCATGTGTTGTTTATTTTGATATGAGACTACCATGTTGCGCACATATGGTTGTGACTCATGTGCCTGGTTTATTGTCATCAGATGGGGAGTCATGATGAGTGTCACTTTGATGGTATGCACTGCTCTCTCACTCAATAATGATAATAATGCTTTTTAACAGAAGCACAAGGCCTGAAGTTTTGTGGGAGGATGCTAGTCATTTACATCAATCCCACTACTGGATTGGTACTTAACTTATCGACCCCGATAGGATGAAAGGCAAAGTCGACCTCCGCTGAATTTGAACTCAAAACGTAAAGACGAACGAAATACCGCTAAACTAAGCATATTGTCCGGCGTGCAAACTGTTCTACTCCCACGCTGCCTTAACAACAACGACGACGACGGTGACAACAACAACAATAATAATAATCATAATATCTGCCAAAGGGCGAGGAACGAAAGAATATTAGAAGAATAAACACATTCTACCAGAAAACAAATGTTAACATTGATGATGTTATATCAAGATGAAGTCAACTAAGAAAGTTTTAATTAATTAAAATTAAATTACACTCGCAATGAAGGGAAAGAATAATTAGCTTAATGATCATTTTGGCCAAGTCAGGCCGGGAGAAATTTTAACTAATTAAAACTAATTAAAAACAGAGTGTGACTAATGAACGGGTAGAAAGGCTAAACTTGGTAATACAGCGACAGCATTGATACGTGTTATAATATAGTGAGCGAAAATACTTCGAGTTTTTGAGATCTTCGCTGCAATTAGTAAACAAAAACTTCGTCTATGAACGTTTAAAATGCAAAAAAAAAAAAAATAGAAACCAGAAAAAAAAATCACATAAAAGATAAATCCAATAAAATCATTTAATTAAAACTTTAGAAAAGATAGAAAATTCTATTGAATCTGGTCATTTAAGTTGTCACGGTTTAGGTGTTAGTGTGTGTGGTGTTATTGTAAAAGCTGATGTTGTTGCTATATAAATAGTGGTTTGAGATAAAACTGGCAATGTATATCATAATAAAAGCAAACTCCTATGAAGGGAAGTCTAACTTTGTATATACATATATAAATTATGAAATACTCACGAGTAATGATACTAGGATGTTGGGATTAACTTAACTATATCTGCTCAGTCATTTATTATCTGGAAAGTTTACTACAATGCAGGAGAGGTGTTAGAAATGTCTTTTTGAAATCGAAATCTTGATATTACTTTTTGAACTTTGGCCTCAGCTCAATTTCATTTTAATGTGAAATTAGTTCTTCCTCCGCCATTATTGTTTCCTCATTACAGATATCTAGGTATCTCCCAGACTGGTATTTGAAGCGAAAATAAACTTCCTGAAGTCTTTCAGACAAGTCTCTGTATCCAAGTTTGAACCTTTGACAGACATTGAACTTCTGTGTGCAACAACAAACGTTCACATTCTTTATCATTCTCAGTACAGAGCAGTAGAAACAGTGGGGAATTGTCAGCATCTGCCTTGGTTTTATTTAGTGCTGTGATATCAGTGCTTCTTGATTTGTAAAGTCTACCACTTAATTTATTTGCAACCAGATATTATCTGTGGATTATAGAGGGCGCTGTAAACAGGCTAGGTATATCTCTTTCACTAAACTGATGACGCTGCGATGACATCCTACCATTGATGGTATCCCATCTATTGCTCAAACACGAAATACTGACTCCAATTTTGTATCTGTTTCCAGATGTCTTACGAATAATGGCTCTTGAACCAAACTTTAATCGTTGACGAAGCAAACATAAGCAACAAATATACTTTTTTATTCCCTGACAATGGGAACTAATCTAACTGTAAGCTAAGTTTGGTTCTTCTAATATATTGCACAATATATCTTAATGTTATAGTATTCCACATTTTGAAGCTTTTGTAATAAGAAATTTTAGAGAAAATGTTTCGGACTTTCACTTCTTCATTTTAATTTTCACGATTAAAATCCCGAAAAAAAAACAACAAAAAACAACAGCAAAGAAAAAAAAAGAGAGAAATTACGATTTATGCAATGATGGTTTTCCAAAATTGTTTTCTGTGAAAATACGGATTGAGGCGATCAGCGGTTTTACGGCTGGCACAAGAGGCCAAGGACGGTGGGTTCACCGGGAAGCTAATGACGATCTCCTTTTTCGACAGTAAGGGCAACATCAGCAGGCAATGGCTTTCTTCTGGCCAGACGGTTAACAAAGAGCACTTCGTGGAGTTTTTGAGGGAATCAAAGAAAAGATTTCGTTGCAAAAGTCCAGTGTAACTCCCTCCTCCTCCATACAGTCCAAACCTAGTTCCCTGTGACTTTTGGATGAAGGGGATGAAGGAGACTGTGACAAGAGTCTTGGACATACTCACTTTGGGGGACTTCGATGGGGGCTTCACAAACTGGCTTCAGCACCACAAGTGCAATGGAGACAGAGGATCCTACTTTGAATGCTTTTAGAGTTTTGTTCTTCTTTCAAATGAATTTCCTGAAAAAGTCTCAAAACTTCAGGAATGCACCTTGTAGATTATGTATTAAGGTGTTATCTGAAAACAATCATTATTTAGGATTTAGTTTGTTTGCAGTATATCCAGTGGATAATTTCTATGGGAGTTAATTAACCAATTCTATGGACATAATGCTAAATCTTGAAAGGTCATCTAGTTTTGGCGGTACATGAATGAACAACAAGGTCTCACTGAACGTGAAACACAAACCATGAGTTGTGTGGCATTTTTCAAACCTTATTGTTAATATTAAATTATATTAAGTTATTGCTTTAACATCAACGTGACACTGCTCTTTGATGTTACAATGTTAGCTAACTCTCTAATACATACAACCATACATACACACACATATATGTACATGTATATATATATATATATATATATATATATAT
>NC_069002.1:24030712-24035148 GCF_001194135.2 Octopus bimaculoides
ATATGTATATGTATGCATGTATGTATGTATGTATGTATGTATACACGCATATATGTATAAATGTGTGTGCGTTTGTGTATGTATTTGCTGTCTTAAACGTTGTGGATGGTAAAAGGAAGTTGTACGATTACGTGTGAATGGTTTTACATCTAATTAGAAGAAGAATTATTGAAGTGCCGCCGTAATTGAATCTTGCTGAATACAGAGATGAAGGCACAAACTGAAGTTCAATGAAGGGATCTGAGGTTTCCCAGGGAAAAATAGCTATTAGTGAAGCAGAAACACCCACATGCATACGCCCAGGTATCATACACATACTCACACGCACACACATATGTAATTATATACATATATATATATATATATACACACACACACACACATTCCGGCATGCAGGTATACATGGTCGCACAAACACAGACATACACATGCAAACACACGCACACATATGATATATACATTAAATTAAAAATGGTTTCTTACATGGGGCCGTATGTTTTGTTCTGACGATCTTTTCAAACGTATTTACTACGGTTGATAGAATTTATAGCTAAAAATGGTACGGGCGATTTGAAAACAAGGGTTCTCTGAATATAGATAAAGAAATTTTAAATTGAATGCACGAGGAAGGGCTGAAGGTTGGTAGAAAGCACTGCGTGATAAAGTATGATGGATAATTAAGAATTATTAAATGCAGAGAGGCAGAAGATTTAGATAGGGGATTAAAGATGAAAGCGTATAAATAACGGGAATTGAATAAGGGGTAACATCGAGCGGACTGATTTCTCCATAAAGTGACAGGACATGAATATATAATTTTTAATTGTAAGAAATATGAAGGAAAAATAAATTAAAGCATAATGTAGATTGTTTTCATATAAAACTGTAAGAAAATATGTTAAGGATACAAATTAAAAAGAATAAGGATACATCTATAAGAAATAGATATCAAAGAAAATACAGATGTTTGATGAGAGCAGCATCAAATAACGGACGAGTATCAGCCAGGTTTCAAACAAACCAAGTCTGTAGTCTTGAAAGCAATTAGTATAAGGGGAAAGAGAGGAGATCAGGTGGAAGTAGAAGCTTAAATGGAAGGCATTGGAAAAAAAAGTGGAGAAGAAGAAAATGGAGAAGACGGAAAAGAAGACAGCTGTTAATTAAAGATAATTAACTAAGTAGCCGTTAAAAATTTACAGAGTGAAGTGTGGAGGTCGGTCGGTAGATCTGGATTTAAAAAGTATTGCGAATATAAAATTTAAACGAAGACCAAAGTAATGAATTATGCTGATTGGGATGAATTAACGCTTTTAAATAATAAAACGTGTGAGAGGTTTGAATAAAACAAATATTATTAATATAAAAATAACTTGCTGGGAGGGGAGGTGGTTTAAACGATGTTGTCATTGTAGTTAAAAGCAGAAAGTACATCAATTAGTTTTGGTCTGTATGTACGGCTGCGTGGACGTCTGTATTTATGGCTGCGTAGACGTCTGTATATATGGCTGCGTGTGTTTTTGTGTGGATGTGTGCGTGTATTGCAGTGTGAATGTGTGCGGGTATGTCTGTGTGCTGGTTGGAAATGTCCAGGGATAATTAGTATGTAGGTTTCTTTAAAAATCAGAGAAAATATCTTCCTTTGTGGTTTTCGGAAAACAAGTTATTTTAGGAAGAAAACAATCCAATTTATCGAATGTCTACATTTATTTGGAGAAAGTCAGAAGATAACTACATAAAGTGAGGTCAGTCTGACAGCGTTGATAATTAAGGTGTTATGTGTTGGAAAGAAAGAAAATATGTTTTATCTGCACTTTCATATTACTGATTTGGTACGCTCTCGTGATATGAAAGAAAGGTATTTTCGCGTGTGGGTCATGAAGAAATTATTTAATTCTATTTATCTAAATTCTTGGTTTCTCGTTTCTGGATTGATAGCCTTTCTAGGCTGCGGAGACTAGAGATATCATTTAATTAGATCTAAGTCGTTGGTTTATTAGGTTAAAATATATAAACCAAGTAGACATAAATATTTTTTCCTACTCTAGGCTCAAGACCCGAAATTTTGAGGGAAGGTGGGGGGGGTGCAGTCAATTACATTGACCCCAGTGCGTAACTGGTACTTAATTTATCGACCCCGAAAGGATGAAAGGCAAAGTCGACCTCGGCGGAATTTAAACGTAGCAGCAGACGAAATACCGCTAAGCATTTCGCCCGCCGTGCTAACGTTTCTTATTTCTTTATTGCCCACAAGGGGCTAAACATAGAAAGGACAAACAAGAACAGACAAAGGGATTTGAAATCAGAACGTAAAGGCAGACGAAATACTACTTAGCATTTCGCCCGGCGTGCTAACGTTTCTGCCAGCACGCCACCTTCCATCGTTAAATATTTAATACTAAACGGCTGAGATCTTGTCAAATGGCATTATACTATAGGAGACACCGACATACATGTAATAAAGAAAGTCATCAAAGTAATTTTTAAAAAAAGCAACAGTTTTCTTCGATTTAAACATAGGAGCCTGACAATCAGTTAATATTTTAAGTCTACTAAGGCGACGAGTTGGCAGAAATGCTTAGCGGTATTTCGTCTGCCGTTACATTCTGAATTTAAATTCCGCCGAGATTGACTTTGTCTTTCATCCTTTTGGGGTCGATAAATTAAGTACCAGTTGCGTGCTGAGGTCGAGTTAATTGACTGGCCCCCTCCCCCAAAATTTCGGAATATTTTATTTCTACTAAGGCAGCGAGTTGGCAGAAACGTTAACATGCCGGGCAAAATGCTTAGCGGTATTTTGTCTGCCGTTACGTTCTGAGTTCAAATTCCGCCGAGGTCGACTTTGCCTTTCATCCTTTCGGGGTCGATAAATTAAGTACCAGTTACGCATTGGGGTCGATGTAATCGACCTAATCCCTTTGTCTGTCCTTGTTTGTCCCCTCTATGTTAAGCCCCTTGTGGGCAATAAAGAAGTAAGAAACGTTAGCATCCCGGGCGAAATGCTTAACGGTATTTCGTCTGTCTTTGCGTTCCAAGTTCAAATTCCGCCGAAGTCGCCTTTGCTTTCATGCTTTCAGAGTCGATAAATTAAGTACCAGTCGCGTACTGGGGTCGATCTAATCGACTGGCCCCCTCCCCAAAATTTCGAGCCTTGAGCCTAGAGTAGAAATGAATATTTAACGAAGGAACATTAATAGTCAATTTATATGAAATAAGGTGAAATCGGACTTACATTGAAGTAGGATGTTTGGAAATCGGCTATTCCAAAGTAGTTTCTCGAAGTTACTGTTCATTTTAGTTCATGCACGAATATTACTTTTTATTCTATCTAGTAGGTCTTCCTGCTCTTTTGCAGGGAATATCTTCAAGTTGAGCTGCGATTCTCTGTATTGAAAGCTCATGGCTCCGGTCCTATGGGTGTTAGATTAAAATATCGCAGAGAAAAATCGCAAGATTTTTCAAGCTGAGTCAACCGATAAAAAACCTGACGGTAGACCAAGAATTGGATATATGGATAATACCATAGTTTCAGTTAATCCCGCTCGGGAATCCAGCCGGAGGGTTTTAACCTTTTAGCATTCAAACCGGCCATATCTGGCCAAAATATTCTACTTGTTTTGTGTTCAATCTGACGAGCTCATGCCTCTCACACATACCCTTCAATGTCATTCTAGAAGTAAACAAACGCATCATCAAAATACAAAGTTACTAGATGATGGATGATTAATTAAAAACAAAGTGAATGAATAAGCTATACATTTGACAGAGTAATATGGCTGCTTAAGGGCCAGCGATGGTCGTATCTGATGGGACTCTTCTAACCGTAGTAAGTAAAAAAAAAAATAGATGGATAGTATATTTTACTGAGTCCTCCTAGATTAGATTTATGTGTGATCTTTTTAATATCCTTAAAAATTAAACAATATTTACTTAGCGAGAATTTCTGCTGAAGCATCTATGTAAAGACACGAGGTTACGTTTTTGTTTTCACATTGTTACGTCTATATCTCTTCTCTTTTACTTGTTTCAATCATTACACTGCGGCCATGCTGGGGCACCACCTTGAGGAATTTTTAGTCGAACGAATCGACCCAAGTACTTATTTTTAAAACCTAGTTCTTATTCTATCAGCTCCTTTTGGCCGAACCGCTAAGTTATGAGGACGTAAACAAATCAACACCGGCTGTCTAGCGGCGGTGAGAGACAGACACAGACGCAAAGACACACACACACATGTATGCATGTATATATATATATATATATATATATATATTTTTACATACGTGCATATATATACATATACATATATATAATTACATATACATATACAAACGTATATATATACATACATACCTATATATATATATATATATATATACACACATACATATATATAAGTATACACACACATACACACACGCACAACACACACACACACA
>NC_069002.1:24035158-24035435 GCF_001194135.2 Octopus bimaculoides
ACATATATATAAGTATACACACACATACACACACGCACAACACACACACACACACACACACATATATATATATATATATATAAGTTCAAAAAAGGAAAAAGACAAAAAAAAACTAACAATAAGCAACAACGTGAGGGCGTGATACAGATTGTGTTACTAGACGCTCGGGAAAGGAAAGAAAGAGAATTTGACGTTTCGAGTGGAGCTCTTCGTTGAAAACAAAAAAGTCCAAAGAAATATATATATATATATATATATACATACATATATATATATA
>NC_069002.1:24035509-24037825 GCF_001194135.2 Octopus bimaculoides
TATAAGAATTAAGATATAAACTCAAATTAGGCAATCATACTCATACATTTATAAATTCGACTTATATATATATATATGCATTTTAAGTCGAATTTATAACTGTATGAGTATGATTGCCTAATTTGAGTTCATATCTTAATTCTTATACATACATACATACATACATACATACATACATGCATACATACACACACATATATATGATCCATTTGCTGGACTAAAATTCTTCGAGGCGTTATTCCTGCATGGCCGCAGTCCAATGACTGACACAAATAAGGGATAACCCCTACTAAGTATAAACTGCCACGAACACTACCTCTGTTAGTTTCTGCTTTTATGGCTGTTCAAGCAATGTAGGCTAAGACATTTTATTCCACATTTATATATTGATTCTTAAAAACAAAGACGTGAAAGAAAAAAAAGTGGGAGACAGAGAGAGGGAGATAAAGAGAGAGGAAAACAGAGAGATAAAAAGAGAAAGAGGAAAACAGAGAGATAAAAAGAGAAAGAGGAAAAGAGAGAGATAAAAAGAGAAAGAGGAAAAGAGAGAGAAGTGAAGCAGTATCAGCTGTTTGTCGGTAGTGGTGCATTGGCCAGTCTTCTTTCATTGTCTGCTGTATATGTAAGTGTTTGTGGTTGGTCGTGGTTCGAGTGTATGCTGCCTGATATAATGGGTGTGTGTGCGTGTGTGTGTGTGTGTGTGTGTGTGTGTGTGTGTGTGTGTTATTGTTGGAATAGCCTGGTGGATATTCTAAATATGTGAATGTATTATAAATAACAGAAAAAAAATCCTTTGTGGGTTTTTGAAAAGAAACTATTTTAGGAAGAAAACAATTAATGCAATTTATTGAATGTCTATTAGGATTTATTTAGAAAAAAAGAGGTCAGAATATTACTATATCAAGGGAGGTCACTCTGACCCTTTTGCTAAATTAAGGCGCGAAATATAGTTTGAAAAGGGAAAGAGAGAGAGAGAGAAACACAGACAGACAGAGGGGAGAAAAGAATCCATAAATATAATAATAATAATAATAATAATAATAATAATAATAATAATAATAATAATAATAACAGCAACAACAATAATAGTAATAGTAACGCAATCGAGTTTTGGCGATAAATTATTACATTTGTAAGTCGTGTATTTTCATTGGTTCCTGGATTCATGAAGGTTTGTGTTTGGTCATGCTTTTTTTACATGCGTAATTGTTATTGTTAATTAATTTCATGCTATAATTAGTAAAATTGTCAGAGTGACATCCCATTATATAGCAATTTTCTGACTTTCTTTTCAGATATGGTACATAAGCAATATGTTGGACTTGTTTTCACTCGTAAATATATCATTTCGAATAAGAAAAGGGAAATATCTCTTTCTTTATAAATTTGCACATTTAACATAATCTGACTAGGATCTTTGTGGATTTTGTCAGCTTAGAATTTTGTTCCAACTATCTTCAAATTTGGTTTAATGATTAAGTTTTGTATACTAATTAACCTTTAAAATTTGCAAAATTTAGCTATTTTAGCTAATCAGAAGCGCGTATAATACACATCACTGTGGCGAAAAGTTCTGTTTCCGTAGCAACCAAAGATACTGCGCATGCACAGAAGGAGATACGAGAAAGATAATTTACTAATTTTCTACAACAATACTCTTGCGCTTTTCTCCGTCACAACTTATGAGTGAAAAAGGAAGGGGTGATGAATGAAGAAGGAAGGGTTAAATATTTAATTTGCTCGCGAATGTTTAATGTTAACTTCATTCATGTTTGTTTTAATGTTTCGACTGTTATTTCTAGCAATGTTTTGACATGCCGATGCCCCCACCCCACCACTGATGATAGAAGAAACGGCGACCATCTGTTTTCTGATTGATTGAAAATTCTGAAAAATATCAAACTTTGAACACGTGTAACATTTTTGAAAACATTTTCTTAATTAAATGAATAACAAATTCGGATTCAGTGTAAAAAATTAATCTATATGATACATTAAAAAAACACATTTTAAAAGATAATTGTAAACAGTGACAAAAATCACAAAAGTGCTCTGACTGTTTCAGCAAAACAGATTCATGCATCAGGCCATTGTTTTAACAGATAACCAAACACAGACTTAGATTTACTCGCACCATGACCAACCACAACCTTCCAACCAAATTCAGCAACCAATCAGAACTTGCGGTTTAAGAATAGACTGTATCTAAGAAAAAGAGCCTATTTTACTTTCCATTTGAAAAAAAAATTTTCTACATAGGCGCAGAAGTGGCTGTCTGGTAAGTAGCTTGCTTACCAACCACATGGTTCTGGGTTC
>NC_069002.1:24037835-24039178 GCF_001194135.2 Octopus bimaculoides
CGATAGAATATGTACTAGGCTTACAAAGAATAAGTTCTGGGGTCGATTTGATTCGACAAAAAGGTGGTACTCCAGCATGGCCGCAGTCAAATGACTGAAACAAGTAAAAGAATAAAAGAATAAAAGAATACTCATTTCAAATAAATTCCGCGCTTTAATTATCATTAACGTCAGAATGACCTCCCTTTATATAACGGTTTTGTCAAATAGATGAATAAAACGAATTCAATAAAAAGGATTAACCCCCCCCCCCCAAAAAAAAAAACTGTTTTCTTAAAAGCGCAAAGGAAATATTTTACTTTTAAATTCCAATTAAATCTGCAATGATTAACATAGTGTAAACAGACCTCTTTGGAATTTTGAACCGTAGTCTCAGATTTTCCTATTCTAGAACCAAGACATAATGTACCTCCATAAAAGGAAAATTATCGGCATACAAAGTATTAACACCTATGTGAACATGTCTTGACCAATCAACACTGTCATGTTATTGGTGACGCTGCAAACTTCAAAGAAATGCAGCGACTTTTCCCGCTAAGTAGTTTTACCGAAGATTCTCGAAAGGTGACTTTCAGTTATAAAAGTTGGCAAATTCAACCTCAGGCTAGAGCTACTCGGCTATTTAGGAGAATCTACGTTGCTTGTCTCGGTGACTTGATCTCTTCCAATTTTCTACTTTTTTTATGTCACCTATTCAACTGAAAGCATCAACCTTAACTTGTAGTATCGTTTAATGCACATTAATCAGATTCAATGATTTCAATTCCTTTCACTACTTTCATAATATCATGTAGCAAGCCGTATTATAGATTCCTAACCGTTATGCTTGTTTAACGTTGTTCCATTAATATATTAGGTGTACACTTGTAAATATAAACAATGCTGATGAAAAAGATATTTGAAAGCTCATTTAAATTTTAGTGTGGCCAATGTCTTCACAGACAAACTACCTGATATCATAAACATCTTACGGAGATTATATGATAAGCCAACGAACTAAAGCATCATCCCAACAAGTACAGACACCCAAAATTACACTCATATATCAGACTGCTTCAGTAGATACGCAAAAGAGACATATGCCCTCACTCCAACAAAAACACACCATCTCAAAGTACGGCAGCCCAAGAGAACACGCGTCTTATAAAGTTGATAAGCAGCCATTGACTTAGAACGATGTTTACTTAATATTTTTATTTTTCTCTTTTTATTCTTTTGAAAGAATGAATGAGTGGAATATTATATCTTGACAGAATTTTACCTACCTGAAGAGATGAGTGAAGGCGAAAAGAATACAGATTATATATATATATATATATATAATCTGTATTCTTTTCGCCTTC
>NC_069002.1:24039876-24040517 GCF_001194135.2 Octopus bimaculoides
ACACACACACACACACACACACACACACACACACACACACACACACACACACACACACACACACATATATATATATATTAGTTAACAAATCGTATGGTATACACCTGGTAGTTTGCTGGTAAAGCAAGTTCACTGACTCAGTTTTTGTTGGGTATTTGACTAAAGAGAGAGACGGAAGTTACGAGAATCTTCATTGATCACTACAATTGTTTCGATCCACCCAATATCGATCCCTCTAGGTTGAGATACTGAACATCTAGTTTAGGTGTATCCGTCGGAGTTGATGTGACTCCTCAGGCGATTTCAAGAGGTATCTCGTTAAAATAAACTCTCTTTCGGCAGATTTCTTCTGGGTCTTCGTATATATAAATGGCAACTGCCCAGCTCTTCGAAATGCCGGTGTTAAAACGGGGGTAGCTGATGAAGTAGAATGTTCTCTATGTGGCTTGTGTGTTTTCTCGTCCCTGCTTTGTTTGCAATGTCCTGTACCCAGATATCCACCTATACATACAGGTGGATGTCGGTATGCACATACCTGTACGTATATATGCATATACTCATTTACTATTTGTTTTTACATGACTGAACGCAGCGTCTTCAATTGTAAGTAGTTTTCGTAACTTCATATTTTCCGACGCTAC